>NC_060177.1:94407509-94447509 GCF_021184085.1 Oncorhynchus gorbuscha
ATAATAAAAAGTACCACAATAAGAATAACGAGGCTATATACAGGGGGCACCGAGTCAGTGTGCGGGGGTACAGGCTAGTTTACGCTCCAGACAATATCTTTGGTCCCTGGAAAGGCCTCCACCACACGCCCCATCAGCCGAGAGTTCCTTGAGGCTCCGTCATCCACGATGACAACGAGGTCACGAGGACTGAAGTTTCCCTTAGTTTTGTTCCACTTGTTTCACTCCCGCATAAGTGGAAGATACTCCCTGATCCGTGTCTTCCAGAAGAGGTCAGTGATTTTATTGTACTTACTTCCATCTCCTTGGTGAGTATAGGCCTCCTTCCTGGAAAAGTCCTGGTGGACTTGCTTTGCTTTCAGGTGAAGCAGATGGTTCGAAAGTTCTAGAGGGTTCTAGATCATTAGGGTCATTTGTCACAGTTGTGATTGGTCTGTCGTTCGTGATCACCTCATCCCGAAGGTGTTCGATGGGGTTGAGGTACTTCCACACCGATCTGAGTCTTTATGCGCTTCAGCACTCGGTGGTCCCTTTTCTGTGAGCCTGTGTGGCCTACCACTTCGCGGCTGAGCCGTTTTTGCTCCTAGACATTTCCGCTTCACAATCATAGCACTTACAGTTACCAACCTGGGCAGCTCTAGCAGGGCAGAAATTTTATTAGCTGACTTGTGGCATCATCGCATTGAAAGTCTCTAAGCTCTTCAGTAAGGCCATTCTACTGCCAATGTCTATGGAGATTGCATGGCTCTGTGCTCTATTTTATACACCTGACAGCAATGGGTGTGGCTGAAATAGCCCGAATCCAGAAATTTGAAGGGGTGTCCACATACTTTTTTATATATAGTGTGTCTGTACTGGTTTGCTTTCGATTGGTCACGATTCACAGAAACCCTATTAGCCACGAAGGTATGGAATCTCTTGGTATCGTTGCGGATGTATTTTAACACAGACTGTCTGTCTGTCGAGAAAGTTGACTCCTTGAGATTAATGTGGATCTCTGACTTTAACATACTGTCCACTCCCAATGTTGCCATAGCAAGTTCCAGTCTGCTTGCACGAAATGCAACGTTGACCTTTTCCATACTGTTTGCCGTGGCATAACCTTGATCACTTGAATCACCGAAGTGATGGAACAGTGCGATCTTGACTTCACCAAAGTTCTCAGGCTTCATGAACCGGTCAATCTGGAATCTGGGCAGCTAGTCCAGCTCTGAGAGCCGTCTCTGCCATCTCTGTCATCTCTGTCATCTCTGTCATCTCTGTCATCTCTGCCATCTCTGTCATCTCTGTCATCTCTGCCATCTCTGCCATCTCTGCCATCTCTGTCATCTCTGCCATCTCTGCCATCTCTGTCATCTCTGTCATCTCTGCCATCTCTGCCGTCTCTGTCATCTCTGCCATCTCTGTCATCTCTGTCATCTCTGCCATCTCTGTCATCTCTGTCATCTCTGTCATCTCTGCCATCTCTGCCGTCTCTGCCATCTCTGTCATCTCTGCCATCTCTGCCATCTCTGTCATCTCTGCCATCTCTGTCATCTCTGTCATCTCTGCCATCTCTGTCATCTCTACCATCTCTGCCATCTCTGTCATCTCTGCCATCTCTGTCATCTCTGTCATCTCTGCCATCTCTGCCATCTCTGTCATCTCTGCCATCTCTGTCATCTCTGTCATCTCTGTCATCTCTGTCATCTCTGCCATCTCTGCCATCTCTGCCATCTCTGTCATCTCTGTCATCTCTACCATCTCTGTCATCTCTGTCATCTCTACCATCTCTGTCATCTCTGTTATCTCTACCATCTCTGTCATCTCTGTCATCTCTGTCATCTCTGCCATCTCTGTCATCTCTGTCATCTCTACCATCTCTGTCATCTCTGTCATCTCTGCCATCTCTGCCATCTCTGTCATCTCTGTCATCTCTGTCATCTCTGCCATCTCTGCCATCTCTGCCATCTCTGTCATCTCTGCCATCTCTGCCATGTCTGTCATCTCTGTCATCTCTGCCATCTCTGTCATCTCTGTCATCTCTGCCATCTCTGTCATCTCTGTCATCTCTGCCATCTCTGTCATCTCTGCCATCTCTGTCATCTCTGTCATCTCTGCCATCTCTGTCATCTCTGTCATCTCTGCCATCTCTGTCATCTCTGCCATCTCTGTCATCTCTGCCATCTCTGTCATCTCTGCCATCTCTGCCATCTCTGCCATCTCTGCCATGAAATGAAGTGGTCATCAGGGATGACTTCATCCCATTCACACTTTAGATTGCATAGCTCTTGAAGAATTTGCTTTGCCTTTAAAGGATTGTAATCTGAGCTAACAATTGAGAGAATACCTCTTCAATGTTCCATCGGATTCCAAGCACTCTTTCAACAGGCAGGTTCTCTCTGTCCAGGTCCAGCTTAAAAAAAAAAAAAATCTGCTTAGCTTAGCTTTGTGTTCAAAGCTGTTGCTGACTCGCTTGGTCAACTTGAACCCACCCGTAGAGCACACATCTCTGAGGTCTTACATGAGAGTTATGACTTGTTCTTCTTTGGCAACTGATTAGAGGCAGTCATCAACATAGAAGTTAGACGTCACTGTTTCAATCACCTCTTCATCGTGTTTCTCACAGTTGTCTTTTGCAGTGTAAACGTTTCACAACTTGGAGAGGAAGGATGAGATGGACGGTACTTTTGTACTCCTCCAATGTTGTGTTAAGTGTCACCGTTTGGCCACCATAGGAATCACAGGAAGTTTAGATCATTCTTCATGGAGAGGTGCTTGATAGAACATTCAATCATTGTCTGCCGTGGTGGCAATGTGCTCTAGCCGAAACCTTAGCAAGACACAGATGAGCGTGTTTGCCAGGTCAGGTCCTTAAAAGGAGTTCATTGTTGAGTTGTGCCTTTATATGATGATGAGCAGTCAAACCCCACTTGCTCCTTTGTGCTTCATGGTGAACACCATGGTGTGGTAGGTACCATACCTTGCCTTTCTCTGGGAGGAGTTGTTCTTGTGGTACCTTCTCCACGTAACTTTTTTGTTATCACCTCTTCCATGAAGCCTTTGTACTATATTACATAAACACTTGTCTTTCTTGAACTTCCTGGTAAGATGTAGAACCCGCTGCACCGCCATGTCGTGGTTGCTAGGCAACATCTTTGTTGTGAAAAAGGGCAACGGTAAGTCGTAGTGACTGTCTTTGAGGGTTATGGAGCTTGATGACATCTCCATGAACTTGCGATCCTCAACTGACATCTCAATTTCTTTCTTCATACTCTCTTACAGGGAAGTCATGGTTGTACTGATTCACAAGAAGTTCCCCCAGGTCGGCCAATCCCGTATGATGTCCAGATTCATCTGTCACGGTACGGGGGTTAAGTGGACCGCTCATCGCCCATCCAAATAGTGTTTTTTAGTGCATACGGTCCGTTAACTTGGCTATTAATGATTTGCCTTTAGAGCATATTCTCCAATCAGGAGTTCAACATCGGCATCAATCTCCTTCAACTGAATCTCCTTCAGGTATGGCCAAATTTTGAGATCTTTCTGAGTGAGAATGTTCTCTCTCGTCACTGCGATCTTACTCTGAGTGTAGACCTTTGGTATTGCAAGAAATGTGTCGCCTTCCACATTGCCAATCTCCAATCCAGATTTCTCAAAGCTCTTGGTGGGTTTCTCCTGCCCCATTCTGCTTAGCAGAATTTCAGTGTCACAGCCTTTAGGTTTCAGCTGCCTCATGAGACGCTCGGTACAAAATGTTTGCTGAGCTACCAGAATTGAGAAACGCATAGTTTAACACAAACTTGCACAGACAATCTGTACCTGCCCCAGTATTTTCACCATCTTTCAGTGAAAAAAGTGCTGACAGTCTCTTCCCGCTTTACTGCTGCACCACTCAACTCTGATCCAGATCTCCCACTTCCTTCAACGACGATGTGTTCTTTGACAGCTCTGACAGGTCATCCTTTTCTTGCATTACTTGCTAAAGTGTCCTCTCATCAGACAACCAAAACAAAGACCTCTTGATTTTAGGGACTCAACTTTGGCTTTTTGTGGCTGTGCCTTCACCTGTTGGCAGTCCACCAAAAACACAAAACACACACTGGGATTATCAGAAGGGTTAGTGCCTTGTTTTTAGAATGTCTGTCCCTTTAAGAATGCTTTAGAATGTCTGTCCCTTTAAGAATCCTTTAGAATGTATGTTCCTTTAGAACGTCGGTTCGTTTAAGAATCCTTTAGAATGTATGTTCCTTTAGAACGTCTGTTCGTCTAAGGATCCTTTAGAATGTATGTTCCTTTAAGAATCCTTTAGAATGTCTGTTCCTTTAAGAATCCTTTAGAATGTGTGTTCCTTTAAGAATCCTTTAGAATGTGTGTTCCTTTAGAACGTCAGTTCCTTTAAGAATCCTTTAGAATGTGTGTTCCTTTAAGAATCCTTTAGAATGTGTGTTCCTTTAAGAATCCTTTAGAATGTCTGTTCCTTTAAGAATCCTTTAGAATGTGTGTTCCTTTAAGAATCCTTTAGAATGTCTGTTCCTTTAAGAATCCTTTAGAATGTCTGTTCCTGAAAAGAATCCTTTAGAATGTCTGTTCCTTTAGAATGTCTGTTCCTGAAAAGGATCCTTTAGAATGTCTGTTCCTTTAGAATGTCTGTTCCTGAAAAGGATCCTTTAGAATGTCTGTTCCTTTAGAATGTCTGTTCCTGAAAAGGATCCTTTAGAATGTCTGTTCCTGAAAAGAATCCTTTAGAATGTCTGTTCCTTTAGAATGTCTGTTCCTTTAGAATGTCTGTTCCTGAAAAGGATCCTTTAGAATGTCTGTTCCTTTAGAATGTCTGTTCCTGAAAAGGATCCTTTAGAATGTCTGTTCCTTTAGAATGTCTGTTCCTGAAAAGGATCCTTTAGAATGTCTGTTCCTTTAGAATGTCTGTTCCTTTAAGAATCCTTTAGAATGTCTGTTCCTTTAGAATGTCTGTTCCTGAAAAGGATCCTTTAGAATGTCTGTTCCTTTAGAATGTCTGTTCCTTTAAGAATCCTTTAGAATGTCTGTTCCTTTAGAATGTCTGTTCCTTTAGAATGTCTGTTCCTTTAAGAATCCTTTAGAATGTCTGTTCCTTTAGAATGTCTGTTCCTTTAGAATGTCTGTTCCTTTAAGAATCCTTTAGAATGTCTGTTCCTTTAAGAATCCATTAGAATGTCTGTTCCTTTAAGAATCCTTTAGAATGTCTGTTCCTTTAAGAATCCATTAGAATGTCTGTTCCTTTAGAATGTCTGTTCCTTTAAGAATCCTTTAGAATGTCTGTTCCTTTAGAATGTCTGTTCCTTTAGAATGTCTGTTCCTTTAAGAATCCTTTAGAATGTCTGTTCCTTTACATTTAACATTTACATTTACATTTAAGTCATTTAGCAGACGCTCTTATCCAGAGCGACTTACAAATTGGTGCATTCACCTTATGACATCCAGTGGAACAGCCACTTTACAATAGTGCATCTACATATTTTAAGGGGGGTGAGAAGGATTACTTTATCCTATCCTAGGTATTCCTTAAAGAGGTGGGGTTTCAGGTGTCTCCGGAAGGTGGTGATTGATTCCGCTGTCCTGGCGTCGTGAGGGAGTTTGTTCCACCATTGGGGAGCCAGAGCAGCGAACAGTTTTGACTGGGCTGAGCGGGAACTGTACTTCCTCAGTGGTAGGGAGGCGAGCAGGCCAGAGGTGGATGAACGCAGTGCCCTTATTTGGGTGTAGGGCCTGATCAGAGCCTGGAGGTACTGAGGTGCCGTTCCCCTCACAGCTCCGTAGGCAAGCACCATGGTCTTGTAGCGGATGCGAGCTTCAACTGGAAGCCAGTGGAGAGAGTGGAGGAGCGGGGTGACGTGAGAGAACTTGGGAAGGTTGAACACCAGACGGGCTGCGGCGTTCTGGATGAGTTGTAGGGGTTTAATGGCACAGGCAGGGAGCCCAGCCAACAGCGAGTTGCAGTAATCCAGACGGGAGATGACAAGTGCCTGGATTAGGACCTGTGCCGCTTCCTGTGTGAGGCAGGGTCGTACTTTGCGGATGTTGTAGAGCATGAACCTACAGGAACGGGCCACCGCCTTGATGTTAGTTGAGAACGACAGGGTGTTGTCCAGGATCACGCCAAGGTTCTTAGCGCTCTGGGAGGAGGACACAATGGAGTTGTCAACCGTGATGGCGAGATCATGGAACGGGCAGTCCTTCCCGGGAGGAAGAGCAGCTCCGTCTTGCCGAAGTTCAGCTTGAGGTGGTGATCCGTCATCCACACTGATATGTCTGCCAGACATGCAGAGATGCGATTCGCCACCTGGTCATCAGAAGGGGGAAAAGAGAAGATTAATTGTGTGTCGTCTGCATAGCAATGATAGGAGAGACCATGTGAGGTTATGACAGAGCCAAGTGACTTGGTGTATAGCGAGAATAGGAGAGGGCCTAGAACAGAGCCCTGGGGGACACCAGTGGTGAGAGCGCATGGTGAGGAGACAGATTCTCGCCACGCCACCTGGTAGGAGCGACCTGTCAGGTAGGACGCAATCCAAGCGTGGGCCACGCCGGAGATGCCCAACTCGGAGAGGGTGGAGAGGAGGATCTGATGGTTCACAGTATCGAAGGCAGCCGATAGGTCTAGAAGGATGAGAGCAGAGGAGAGAGAGTTAGCTTTAGCGGTGCGGAGCGCCTCCGTGATACAGAGAAGAGCAGTCTCAGTTGAATGACTAGTCTTGAAACCTGACTGATTTGGATCAAGAAGGTCATTCTGAGAGAGATAGCGGGAGAGCTGACCAAGGACGGCACGTTCAAGAGTTTTGGAGAGAAAAGAAAGAAGGGATACTGGTCTGTAGTTGTTGACATCGGAGGGATCGAGTGTAGGTTTTTTCAGAAGGGGTGCAACTCTCGCTCTCTTGAAGACGGAAGGGACGTAGCCAGCGGTCAGGGATAAGTTGATGAGCGAATGTCCGTTCCTTTAAGGATCCTTTAGAATGTATGTTCCTTTAGAATGTCTGTTCCTTTAAGAATCCTTTAGAATGTCTGTTCCTTTAGAATGTCTGTTCCTTTAAGAATCCTTTAGGAATGTCTGTTCCTTTAGAATGTCTGTTCCTTTAAGAATCCTTTAGAATGTCTGTTCCTTTAAGAATCCTTTAGAATGTATGTTCCTTTAAGAATCCTTTAGAATGTCTGTTCCTTTAAGGATCCTTTAGAATGTATGTTCCTTTAGAATGTATGTTCCTTTAAGAATCCTTTAGAATGTCTGTTCCTTTAAGAATCCTTTAGAATGTCTGTTCCTTTAGAATGTCTGTTCCTTTAAGAATCCTTTAGAATGTCTGCTCCTTTAGAATGTCTGTTCCTTTAGAATGTCTGTTCCTTTAAGAATCCTTTAGAATGTCTGTTCCTTTAGAATGTCTGTTCCTTTAAGAATCCTTTAGAATGTCTGTTCCTTTAGAATGTCTGTTCCTTTAGAATGTCTGTTCCTTTAAGAATCCTTTAGAATGTCTGTTCCTTTAGAATGTCTGTTCCTTTAAGAATCCTTTAGAATGTCTGTTCCTTTAAGAATCCTTTAGAATGTATGTTCCTTTAAGGATCCTTTAGAATGTCTGTTCCTTTAAGAATCCTTTAGAATGTGTGTTCCTTTAAGAATCCTTTAGAATGTGTGTTCCTTTAAGAATCCTTTAGAATGTGTGTTCCTTTAAGAATCCTTTAGAATGTGTGTTCCTTTAAGAATCCTTTAGAATGTGTGTTCCTTTAGAACGTCAGTTCCTTTAAGAATCCTTTAGAATGTGTGTTCCTTTAAGAATCCTTTAGAATGTGTGTTCCTTTAAGAATCCTTTAGAATGTCTGTTCCTTTAAGAATCCTTTAGAATGTGTGTTCCTTTAAGAATCCTTTAGAATGTGTGTTCCTTTAAGAATCCTTTAGAATGTCTGTTCCTTTAAGAATCCTTTAGAATGTCTGTTCCTGAAAAGAATCCTTTAGAATGTCTGTTCCTTTAGAATGTCTGTTCCTGAAAAGGATCCTTTAGAATGTCTGTTCCTGAAAAGGATCCTTTAGAATGTCTGTTCCTGAAAAGAATCCTTTAGAATGTCTGTTCCTTTAGAATGTCTGTTCCTTTAGAATGTCTGTTCCTGAAAAGGATCCTTTAGAATGTCTGTTCCTTTAGAATGTCTGTTCATGAAAAGGATCCTTTAGAATGTCTGTTCCTTTAGAATGTCTGTTCCTTTAGAATGTCTGTTCCTGAAAAGGATCCTTTAGAATGTCTGTTCCTGAAAAGGATCCTTTAGAATGTCTGTTCCTTTAGAATGTCTGTTCCTGAAAAGGATCCTTTAGAATGTCTGTTCCTTTAGAATGTCTGTTCCTTTAAGAATCCTTTAGAATGTCTGTTCCTTTAGAATGTCTGTTCCTTTAAGAATACTTTAGAATGTCTGTTCCTTTAGAATGTCTGTTCCTTTAGAATGTCTGTTCCTTTAAGAATCCTTTAGAATGTCTGTTCCTTTAAGAATCCTTTAGAATGTCTGTTCCTTTAGAATGTCTGTTCCTTTAAAAATCCTTTAGAATGTCTGTTCCTTTAAGAATCCATTAGAATGTCTGTTCCTTTAGAATGTCTGTTCCTTTAAGAATCCTTTAGAATGTCTGTTCCTTTAGAATGTCTGTTCCTTTAGAATGTCTGTTCCTTTAAGAATCCTTTAGAATGTCTGTTCCTTTAGAATGTCTGTTCCTTTAAGAATCCTTTAGAATGTCTGTTCCTTTAGAATGTCTGTTCCTTTAGAATGTCTGTTCCTTTAAGAATGCTTTAGAATGTCTGTTCCTTTAGAATGTCTGTTCCTTTAAGAATCCTTTAGAATGTCTGTTCCTTTAAGAATCCTTTAGAATGTATGTTCCTTTAAGAATCCTTTAGAATGTCTGTTCCTTTAAGGATCCTTTAGAATGTATGTTCCTTTAGAATGTATGTTCCTTTAAGAATCCTTTAGAATGTCTGTTCCTTTAAGAATCCTTTAGAATGTCTGTTCCTTTAGAATGTCTGTTCCTTTAAGAATCCTTTAGAATGTCTGCTCCTTTAGAATGTCTGTTCCTTTAGAATGTCTGTTCCTTTAAGAATCCTTTAGAATGTCTGTTCCTTTAGAATGTCTGTTCCTTTAGAATGTCTGTTCCTTTAAGAATCCTTTAGAATGTCTGTTCCTTTAGAATGTCTGTTCCTTTAGAATGTCTGTTCCTTTAAGAATCCTTTAGAATGTCTGTTCCTTTAGAATGTCTGTTCCTTTAAAAATCCTTTAGAATGTCTGTTCCTTTAAGGATCCTTTAGAATGTATGTTCCTTTAGAATGTATGTTCCTTTAAGAATCCTTTAGAATGTCCGTTCCTTTAAGGATCCTTTAGAATGTATGTTCCTTTAGAATGTCTGTTCCTGAAAGAATCCTTTAGAATGTCCGATCCTTTAAGGATCCTTTAGAATGTCTGTTCCTTTAGAATGTATGTTCCTTTAAGAATCCTTTAGAATGTCTGTTCCTGAAAGAATCCTTTAGAATGTCTGATCCTTTAAGGATCCTTTAGAATGTATGTTCCTTTAGAATGTATGTTCCTTTAAGAATCCTTTAGAATGTATGTTCCTTTAGAATGTATGTTCCTTTAAGAATCCTTTAGAATGTCTGTTCCTGAAAATAATCGTTTAGAATGTCTGTTCCTGAAAATAATCCTTTAGAATGTCTGTTCCTTTAAGGATCCTTTAGAATGTATGTTCCTTTAGAATGTATGTTCCTTTAAGAATCCTTTAGAATGTCCGTTCCTTTAAGAATCCTTTAGAATGTCTGTTCCTTTAAGGATCCTTTAGAATGTCTGTTCCTTTAAGGATCCTTTAGAATGTATGTTCCTTTAGAATGTCCGTTCCTTTAAGAATCCTTTAGAATGTCTGTTCCTTTAAGGATCCTTTAGAATGTCCGTTCCTTTAAGGATCCTTTAGAAAGTATGTTCCTTTAGAATGTCCGTTCCTTTAAGGATCCTTTAGAATGTATGTTCCTTTAGAATGTCCGTTCCTTTAAGAATCCTTTAGAATGTCTGTTCCTTTAAGGATCCGTTAGAATGTCTGTTCCTTTAGAATGTCCGTTCCTTTAAGGATCCTTTAGAATGTATGTTCCTTTAGAATGTCCGTTCCTTTAAGGATCCTTTAGAATGTATGTTCCTTTAGAATGTCTGTTCCTTTAAGAATCCTTTAGAATGTATGTTCCTTTAGAATGTCCGTTCCTTTAAGGATCCTTTAGAATGTATGTTCCTTTAGAATGTCTGTTCCTTTAAGAATCCTTTAGAATGTATGTTCCTTTAGAATGTCTGTTCCTTTAAGGATCCTTTAGAATGTATGTTCCTTTAGAATGTCTGTTCCTTTAAGAATCCTTTAGAATGTATGTTCCTTTAGAATGTCCGTTCCTTTAAGGATCCTTTAGAATGTATGTTCCTTTAGAATGTCTGTTCCTTTAAGGATCCTTTAGAATGTATGTTCCTTTAGAATGTCTGTTCCTTTAAGGATCCTTTAGAATGTCCGTTCCTTTAAGGATCCTTTAGAAAGTATGTTCCTTTAGAATGTCCGTTCCTTTAAGGATCCTTTAGAATGTATGTTCCTTTAGAATGTCCGTTCCTTTAAGAATCCTTTAGAATGTCTGTTCCTTTAAGGATCCGTTAGAATGTCTGTTCCTTTAGAATGTCCGTTCCTTTAAGGATCCTTTAGAATGTATGTTCCTTTAGAATGTCCGTTCCTTTAAGGATCCTTTAGAATGTATGTTCCTTTAGAATGTCTGTTCCTTTAAGAATCCTTTAGAATGTATGTTCCTTTAGAATGTCCGTTCCTTTAAGAATCCTTTAGAATGTCTGTTCCTTTAAGGATCCTTTAGAATGTATGTTCCTTTAAGAATCCTTTAGAATGTATGTTCCTTTAGAATGTCCGTTCCTTTAAGAATCCTTTAGAATGTCTGTTCCTTTAGAATGTCTGTTCCTTTAAGAATCCTTTAGAATGTATGTTCCTTTAGAATGTCTGTTCCTTTAAGAATCCTTTAGAATGTATGTTCCTTTAGAATGTCCGTTCCTTTAAGAATCCTTTAGAATGTCTGTTCCTTTAAGGATCCTTTAGAATGTCCGTTCCTTTAAGGATCCTTTAGAATGTATGTTCCTTTAGAATGTCGGTTCCTTTAAGGATCCTTTAGAATGTATGTTCCTTTAGAATGTCTGTTCCGTTTAAGGATCATTTAGAATGTCTGTTCCTTTAAGAATCCTTTAGAATGTCTGTTCCTTTGAGGATCCTTTAGAATGTATGTTCCTTTAAGAATCCTTTAGAATGTATGTTCCTTTAAGAATCCTTTAGAATGTATGTTCCTTTAGAATGTCCGTTCCTTTAAGAATCCTTTAGAATGTCTGTTCCTTTAAGGATCCTTTAGAATGTCCGTTCCTTTAAGGATCCTTTAGAAAGTATGTTCCTTTAGAATGTCCGTTCCTTTAAGGATCCTTTAGAATGTATGTTCCTTTAGAATGTCCGTTCCTTTAAGGATCCTTTAGAATGTATGTTCCTTTAGAATGTCTGTTCCTTTAAGAATCCTTTAGAATGTATGTTCCTTTAGAATGTCCGTTCCTTTAAGGATCCTTTAGAATGTGTGTTCCTTTAGAATGTCTGTTCCTTTAAGGATCCTTTAGAATGTGTGTTCCTTTAGAATGTCTGTTCCTTTAAGGATCCTTTAGAATGTATGTTCCTTTAGAATGTCCGTTCCTTTAAGGATCCTTTAGAATGTGTGTTACTTTAGAATGTCTGTTCCTTTAAGAATCCTTTAGAATGTGTGTTCCTTTAAGAATCCTTTAGAATGTGTGTTCCTTTAAGGATCCTTTAGAATGTGTGTTCCTTTAAGGATCCTTTATAATGTGTGTTCCTTTAAGGATCCTTTAGAATGTCTGTTCCTTTAAGAATCCTTTAGAATGTGTGTTCCTTTAAGAATCCTTTAGAATGTCTGTTCCTTTAAGAATCCTTTAGAATGTGTGTTCCTTTAAGAATCCTTTAGAATGTGTGTTCCTTTAAGAATCCTTTAGAATGTCTGTTCCTTTAAGAATCCTTTAGAATGTCTGTTCCTTTAAGAATCCTTTAGAATGTCTGTTCCTTTAAGAATCCTTTAGAATGTGTGTTCCTTTAAGAATCCTTTAGAATGTCTGTTCCTTTAAGAATCCTTTAGAATGTCTGATCCTTTAAGAATCCTTTAGAATGTCTCTTCCTTTAGAATGTCTGTTCCTTTAGAATGTCTTTTCCTTTAAGGATCCTTTAGAATGTCTGTTCCTTTAAGAATCCTTTAGAATGTCTGTTCCTTTAAGAATCCTTTAGAATGTGTGTTCCTTTAAGAATCCTTTAGAATGTGTGTTCCTTTAAGAATCCTTTAGAATGTGTGTTCCTTTAAGAATCCTTTAGAATGTCTGTTCCTTTAAGAATCCTTTAGAATGTGTGTTCCTTTAAGAATCCTTTAGAATGTGTGTTCCTTTAAGAATCCTTTAGAATGTGTGTTCCTTTAAGAATCCTTTAGAATGTCTGTTCCTTTAAGGATCCTTTAGAATGTCTGTTCCTTTAAGAATCCTTTAGAATGTCTGATCCTTTAAGGATCCTTTAGAATGTCTGTTCCTTTAGAATGTCTGTTCCTTTAGAATGTCTGTTCCTTTAGAATGTCTTTTCCTTTAAGGATCCTTTAGAATGTCTGTTCCTTTAAGGATCCTTTAGAATGTCTGTTCCTTTAGAATGTCTGTTCCTTTAGAATGTCTGTTCCTTTAGAATGTCTTTTCCTTTAAAAATCCTTTAGAATGTATGTTCCTTTAGAATGTCTTTTCCTTTAAAAATCCTTTAGAATGTATGGTCCTTTAAGAATCATTTAGAATGTGTGTTCCTTTAAGAATCCTTTAGAATGTATGTTCCTTTAGAACGTCTGTTCTTTTAAGGATCCTTTAGAATGTGTGTTCCTTTAGAATGTCCGTTCCTTTAAGAATCCTTTAGAATGTGTGTTCCTTTAAGAATCCTTTAGAATGTGTGTTCCTTTAAGAATCCTTTAGAATGTCTGATCCTTTAAGGATCCTTTAGAATGTCTGTTCCTTTAGAATGTCTGTTCCTTTAGAATGTCTTTTCCTTTAAGGATCCTTTAGAATGTCTGTTCCTTTAAGGATCCTTTAGCATGTATGTTCCTTTAGAACGTCTGTTCCTTTAAGGATACTTTAGAATGTATGGTCCTTTAAAAATCCTTTAGAATGTCTGTTCCTTTAAGAATCCTTTAGAATGTCTGTTCCTTTAAGAATCCTTTAGAATGTCTGTTCCTTTAGAATGTCTGTTCCTTTAAGGATCCTTTAGAATGTCTGTTCCTTTAGAATGTCTGTTCCTTTAAGAATCCTTTAGAATGTCTGTTCCTTTAAGAATCCTTTAGAATGTCTGTTCCTGAAAAGAATCCTTTAGAATGTCTGTTCCTTTAGAATGTCTGTTCCTTTAAGGGTCCTTTAGAATGTGTGTTCCTTTAGAATGTCTGTTCCTTTAAGAATCCTTTAGAATGTGTGTTCCTTTAAGAATCCTTTAGAATGTCTGTTCCTTTAAGAATCCTTTAGAATGTCTGTTCCTTTAAGAATCCTTTAGAATGTCTGTTCCTGAAAAGGATACATTAGAATGTCTGTTCCTTTAAGGATCCTTTAGAATGTCTGTTCCTTTAAGGATCCTTTAGAATGTCTGTTCCTTTAAGGATCCTTTAGAATGTCTGTTCCTTTAAGGATCCTTTAGAATGTCTGTTCCTTTAAGGATCCTTTAGAATGTCTGTTCCTTTAAGGATCCTTTAGAATGTCTGTTCCTTTAAGGATCCTTTAGAATGTCTGTTCCTTTAAGAATCCTTTAGAATGTCTGTTCCTTTAAGAATCCTTTAGAATGTCTGTTCCTTTAAGAATCCTTTAGAATGTCTGTTCCTTTAAGGATCCTTTAGAATGTCTGTTCCTTTAAGGATCCTTTAGAATGTCTGTTCCTTTAAGGATCCTTTAGAATGTCTGTTCCTTTAAGAATCCTTTAGAATGTCTGTTCCTTTAAGGATCCTTTAGAATGTCTGTTCCTTTAAGAATCCTTTAGAATGTGTGTTCCTTTAGAATGTCTGTTCCTTTAGAATGTCTGTTCCTTTAGAATGTCTGTTCCTGAAAAGGATCCTTTAGAATCTCTGTTCCTTTAGAATGTCTGTTCCTTTAGAATGTCTGTTCCTTTAGAATGTCTGTTCCTTTAGAATGTCTGTTCCTGAAAAGGATCCTTTAGAATGTCTGTTCCTTTAGAATGTCTGTTCCTTTAGAATGTCTTTTCCTTTAGAACAGGGGTGTCAAAGTCAAATGGACGGAGGGCCAAATAAAAAATGTAGCTACAAGCCGAGGGCCGGACTGTTCGAATGTTCATTGAAAATTTTTTAAATGACGCATATAGTCTAGTGAACCTAATTGAACCTACTGAAAACCTAACAAATATATTCCAATATGATCAGATAAATAAAGCAATATTTTCTTATGGCTTTGTCAGTAATCTTTAATTTTCAACAGACACAAAAGACAAATTTCCTTTATATAAAAATCCCCATAACATGAACATTAAATGAAAGAAACCGGTATTCAAGGCACCATCAGTAGCCTATATTTTCTATTTTAGCAAAAGTGGGCTAAATTTACTTCAAAGAAAAAAACAATAATAGCAATTTTCTATCATCCACTCAACTGAAATATTTTAAAAATATAATTGGATTGAAATACAATAAAATAAAGTGCAAAAATCTATTAATCAAAAACAACACTTTGTTTAAGGAGAAGTAACATGCAGTGAAAACAAATATTAAACTTTAACTTTTAAACTTGAACTGAGTAAAAACTCTAAATATGTGATTGCACAGTAATGTTCACTTGTTTGAGGTTGAGGGTGATACCGCTTTACCGCACAACGCTTCCTGGTGTATGATACAATGATAAGCTGTCAGCTCACCTGTCGCGTTTTCCTCTTGCATCTTTTCCCGTATCTTCGCCACCAGTCCGCTCCTGTGTCCACACATCGCAGGTGCTCCGTCGGTTGTCAAACCCACGAGTTTTTCCCAAGGCAGCTCCATCTCATTTACACATCTTGACACCTCTTCATACAAATCATGCCCCGTAGTTGTGCCATGCATAGGACGTAAAGCCAAAAACTCCTCTGTCACGCTTAGGCTGGAGTCCACTCCGCGGATGAAAATTGACAACTGGGCAATGTCAGAAATGTCGGTGCTCTCATCCACAGCCAAGGAATATGCAATGAAATCTTTTCCCTTTTTCACAAGCTGCTCTTTTAGATTGATGGACAACTGGTCTACTCTCTCGGCAATGGTGTTTCTGCTCAGACTCACATTTAAAAAGAGTTGCCTTTTTTCTGGGCAAACTTCGTCACAAACTTTAATCATGCAGTTTTTGATGAAATCCCCCTCCGTAAATGGCCGGGCTGATTTAGCGATCTCTTCTGCCAAAATAAAACTGGCCTTGACAGCAGCCTGGCCTTGTGATTTGGCTTTTTTGAACAGAGCCTGTCGAGATTCGAGGCCTCGTTTTAATTCCTCTGCCTTTTGTAGCCTTTGTTCCATGTCCATATTCTTGTTTTTGTCCGCGTGTTTCGTTTCATAATGTCGTCTCAAATTATACTCTTTCAGTACCGCCACACTTTCTCCACACAGAAGACACACAGGTTTTCCAGCTACCTCCGTGAACAAATACTCCGACTCCCACCTTGTTTGAAACCCCCGGTTCTCAGTGTCCACCTTCCGTTTTGCCATTTTTGATGGGTATCTGAAAGTTAATTTTACTGTGATGCTGACAACTGCTGTGCCAATAAATATTGAAATGAAGCAGCCTACTGCTCGGTGCGTCACCGTTGCATTGTGGGAAATGTAGTATTGGTGCGTGTAAAAGATCTGCGGGCTGCCGGCTTGCTGCGGGCCGGTTCTAATAATAAATCAAGATCATCCCAGGGGCCGTAAAAAACCTTCTCGCGGGCCGGATGTGGCCCGCGGGCCTTGACTCTGACATATGTGCTTTAGAATGTCTGTTCCTTTAGAATGTCTGTTCCTGAAAAGGATACTTTAGAATGTCTGTTCCTTTAGAATGTCTGTTCCTTTAGAATGTCTGTTCCTTTAGAATGTCTGTTCCTGAAAAGGATCCTTTAGAATGTCTGTTCCTTTAAGAATCCTTTAGAATGTCTGTTCCTTTAAGGATCCTTTAGAATGTCTGTTCCTGAAAAGAATCCTTTAGAATGTCTGTTCCTGAAAAGAATCCTTTAGAATGTCTGTTCCTGAAAAGAATCCTTTAGAATGTCTGTTCCTGAAAAGAATCCTTTAGAATGTCTGTTCCTTTAGAATGTCTGTTCCTTTAGAATGTCTGTTCCTGAAAAGGATCCTTTAGAATGTCTGTTCCTGAAAATAATCCTTTAGAATGTCTGTTCCTTTAGAATGTCTGTTCCTTTAGAATGTCTGTTCCTGAAAAGAATCCTTTAGAATGTCTGTTCCTGAAAAGAATCCTTTAGAATGTCTGTTCCTGAAAAGAATCCTTTAGAATGTCTGTTCCTGAAAAGAATGTCTGTTCCTGAAAAGGATCCTTTAGAATGTCTGTTCCTTTAGAATGTCTGTTCCTTTAGAATGTCTGTTCCTGAAAAGGATCCTTTAGAATGTCTGTTCCTGAAAAGAATGTCTGTTCCTGAAAAGATTCCTTTAGAATGTCTGTTCCTGAAAAGGATCCTTTAGAATGTCTGTTCCTTTAAGGATCCTTTAGAATGTGTGTTCCTTTAAGAATCCTTTAGAATGTGTGTTCCTTTAAGGATCCTTTAGAATGTGTGTTCCTTTAGAATGTCTGTTCCTTTAAGAATCCTTTAGAATGTGTGTTCCTTTAAGAATCCTTTAGAATGTGTGTTCCTTTAAGAATCCTTTAGAATGTGTGTTCCTTTAAGGATCCTTTAGAATGTGTGTTCCTTTAAGGATCCTTTATAATGTCTGTTCCTTTAAGGATCCTTTAGAATGTCTGTTCCTTTAAGGATCCTTTAGAATGTCTGTTCCTTTAGAATGTCTGTTCCTTTAGAATGTCTGTTCCTTTAGAATGTATTTTCCTTTAAGGATCCTTTAGAATGTCTGTTCCTTTAAGAATCCTTTAGAATGTCTGTTCCTTTAAGAATCCTTTAGAATGTCTGTTCCTTTAAGAATCCTTTAGAATGTCTGTTCCTTTAAGAATCCTTTAGAATGTCTGTTCCTTTAAGAATCCTTTAGAATGTCTGTTCCTTTAAGAATCCTTTAGAATGTCTGTTCCTTTAAGAATCCTTTAGAATGTCTGTTCCTTTAAGAATCCTTTAGAATGTCTGTTCCTTTAAGAATCCTTTAGAATGTCTGTTCCTTTAAGAATCCTTTAGAATGTATGTTCCTTTAAGAATCCTTTAGAATGTCTGTTCCTTTAAGAATCCTTTAGAATGTCTGTTCCTTTAAGAATCCTTTAGAATGTCTGTTCCTTTAAGAATCCTTTAGAATGTCTGTTCCTTTAAGAATCCTTTAGAATGTCTGTTCCTTTAAGAATCCTTTAGAATGTCTGTTCCTTTAAGAATCCTTTAGAATGTATGTTCCTTTAAGAATCCTTTAGAATGTGTGTTCCTTTAAGAATCCTTTAGAATGTCTGTTCCTTTAAGAATCCTTTAGAATGTGTGTTCCTTTAAGGATCCTTTAGAATGTCTGTTCCTTTAGAATGTATGTTCCTTTAGAATGTATGTTCCTTTAGAATGTCTGTTCCTTTAGAATGTCTGTTCCTTTAGAATGTCTGTTCCTTTAGAATGTCTGTTCCTTTAGAATGTATGTTCCTTTAGAATGTCTGTTCCTTTAGAATGTCTGTTCCTTTAGAATGTCTGTTCCTTTAGAATGTCTGTTCCTTTAGAATGTCTGTTCCTTTAGAATGTATGTTCCTTTAGAATGTCTGTTCCTTTAGAATGTCTGTTCCTTTAGAATGTATGTTCCTTTAGAATGTCTGTTCCTTTAAGGATCCTTTAGAATGTGTGTTCCTGAAAAGGATCCTGGAAGGATTGTCATTGTCCACTACTGCGACTGCAGTGGCGAAGCTGCTTCCCCTGCTCTTGGACCTGACTTTCTGTTTAGAGACTGCTGCTGTCTAAGTCATTGAACATATTTTGTTGGAGAGAGGATCTCGAATTACTCCATACAACGAATCCAGCAGTACTTTGGCCTGTTTTGGAGACCTCGGGTGGCTCCTGTCCAAAATGTCACATGTTATAGATCTCCATTTTTAATAGTTTGGAGGGAAGATTCCACATGATCAGCCTCATGTTGGAGGGAAGCTTAAGCACTTCCATGTTCAACTCTTTCAGAAAATGTTCATAAGTGCTCATTCTTGATTCTACTAAGCTAGCACATGGAATTGTTTTAAGATGGTCATACCTTAGCCCATAGAAACGCATTGAATAACAGAATCAATGCATGGAAAAACAGACAAACAAATTATGAAAGGAAGTTTGTTTTGAAGTGTCTGTCCTATGTGTATTTGTATTTATTATGGATCCCCATTACTGCCTTGGCAGCAGCTACTCTTCCTGGGGTTTATTATAGATCCCCATTACTGCCTTGGCAGCAGCTACTCTTCCTGGGGTTTATTATAGATCCCCATTACTGCCTTGGCAGCAGCTACTCTTCCTGGGGTTTATTATAGATCCCCATTACTGCCTTGGCAGCAGCTACTCTTCCTGGGGTTTATTATAGATCCCCATTACTGCCTTGGCAGCAGCTACTCTTCCTGGGGTTTATTATAGATCCCCATTACTGCCTTGGCAGCAGCTACTCTTCCTGGGGTTTATTATAGATCCCCATTACTGCCTTGGCAGCAGCTACTCTTCCTGGGGTTTATTATAGATCCCCATTACTGCCTTGGCAGCAGCTACTCTTCCTGGGGTTTATTATAGATCCCCATTACTGCCTTGGCAGCAGCTACTCTTCCTGGGGTTTATTATAGATCCCCATTACTGCCTTGGCAGCAGCTACTCTTCCTGGGGTTTATTATAGATCCCCATTACTGCCTTGGCAGCAGCTACTCTTCCTGGGGTTTATTATAGATCCCCATTACTGCCTTGGCAGCAGCTACTCTTCCTGGGGTTTATTATAGATCCCCATTACTGCCTTGGCAGCAGCTACTCTTCCTGGGGTTTATTATAGATCCCCATTACTGCCTTGGCAGCAGCTACTCTTCCTGGGGTTTATTATAGATCCCCATTACTGCCTTGGCAGCAGCTACTCTTCCTGGGGTTTATTATAGATCCCCATTACTGCCTTGGCAGCAGCTACTCTTCCTGGGGTTTATTATGGATCCCCATTACTGCCTTGGCAGCAGCTACTCTTCCTGGGGTTTATTATAGATCCCCATTACTGCCTTGGCAGCAGCTACTCTTCCTGGGGTTTATTATGGATCCCCATTACTGCCTTGGCAGCAGCTACTCTTCCTGGGGTTTATTATAGATCCCCATTACTGCCTTGGCAGCAGCTACTCTTCCTGGGGTTTATTATGGATCCCCATTACTGCCTTGGCAGCAGCTACTCTTCCTGGGGTTTATTATGGATCCCCATTACTGCCTTGGCAGCAGCTACTCTTCCTGGGGTTTATTATAGATCCCCATTACTGCCTTGGCAGCAGCTACTCTTCCTGGGGTTTATTATGGATCCCCATTACTGCCTTGGCAGCAGCTACTCTTCCTGGGGTTTATTATAGATCCCCATTACTGCCTTGGCAGCAGCTACTCTTCCTGGGGTTTATTATAGATCCCCATTACTGCCTTGGCAGCAGCTACTCTTCCTGGGGTTTATTATAGATCCCCATTACTGCCTTGGCAGCAGCTACTCTTCCTGGGGTTTATTATAGATCCCCATTACTGCCTTGGCAGCAGCTACTCTTCCTGGGGTTTATTATGGATCCCCATTACTGCCTTGGCAGCAGCTACTCTTCCTGGGGTTTATTATAGATCCCCATTACTGCCTTGGCAGCAGCTACTCTTCCTGGGGTTTATTATGGATCCCCATTAGTTCCTGCCAAGGCAGCAGCTACTCTTCCTGGGGTTTATTATGGATCCCCATTAGTTCCTGCCAAGGCAGCAGCTACTCTTCCTGGGGTTTATTATGGATCCCCATTAGTTCCTGCCAAGGCAGCAGCTACTCTTCCTGGGGTTTATTATGGATCCCCATTAGTTCCTGCCAAGGCAGCAGCTACTCTTCCTGGGGTTTATTATAGATCCCCATTACTGCCTTGGCAGCAGCTACTCTTCCTGGGGTCCAGGTAAATTAAGGCAGTTTATACAGTGTTAAAACAGTACAATGCATTCACAGATTTCACAATACACTGTGTGCCCTCAGGCCCCTACTCCACCACTACCACATATCTACAGTACTAAATCCATGGGTATGTATAGTGCGTATGTTATCGTGTGTGTGTGTGTGTGTGTGTGTGTGTGTGTGTGTGTGTGTGTGTGTGTGTGTGTGTGTGTGTGTGTGTGTGTGTGTGTGTGTGTGTGTGTGTGTGTGTATGTGTTTGTGTTGATTCACGGTGCCTGCTGTTCCATAAGGTGTTTTTTTACTCTGTTTTTTAAATCTGATCCTACTGCTGCATCAGTTACTTGATGTGGAATAGAGTTCCATGTAGTCATGGCTCTATGTAGTACTGTGGAATAGAGTTCCATGTAGTCATGGCTCTATGTAGTACTGTGGAATAGAGTTCCATGTAGTCATGGCTCTATGTAGTACTGTGGAATAGAGTTCCATGTAGTCATGGCTCTATGTAGTACTGTGGAATAGAGTTCCATGTAGTCATGGCTCTATGTAGTACTGTGGAATAGAGTTCAATGTAGTCATGGCTCTATGTAGTACTGTGGAATAGAGTTCCATGTAGTCATGGCTCTATGTAGTACTGTGGAATAGAGTTCCATGTAGTCATGGCTCTATGTAGTACTGTGGAATAGAGTTCCATGTAGTCATGCCTCTATGTAGTACTGTGCACCTCCCATAGTCTGTTCTGGACTTGGGGACTGTGAAAAGACCTCTGGTGGCATGTCTTGTGGGGTATGTATGGGTGTCTGAGCTGTCTACTAGTAGTTCAAACAGACAGCTTGGTGTATTCAACATTTATACCTCTCACAAATAGTAGTGATCTCTGCTTCACTTTCAGCCAGGAGAGATTGACATGCATATTATTAATATTCGCTCTCTGTGTACATCCAAGGGCCAGCCGTGCTGCCCTGTTCTGAGCCATTTGCAATTTTCCTAAGTCCTTTTTTGTGGCACCTGACCACGTGACTGAACAGCAGTCAAAGTGCAACAAAACTAGGGCCTGTAGGACCTGCCTTGTTGATAGTGCTGTTAAGAAGGTAGAAACTAGGGCCTGTAGGACCTGCCTTGTTGATAGTGCTGTTTAGAAGTTAGAAACTAGGGCCTGTAGGACCTGCCTTGTTGATAGTGTTGTTAAGAAGGTAGAAACTAGGGCCTGTAGGACCTGCCTTGTTGATAGTGCTGTTAAGAAGGTAGAAACTAGGGCCTGTAGGACCTGCCTTGTTGATAGTGTTGTTAAGAAGGTAGAAACTAGGGCCTGTAGGACCTGCCTTGTTGATAGTGTTTTTAAGAAGGTAGAAACTAGGGCCTGTAGGACCTGCCTTGTTGATAGTGCTGTTAAGAAGGTAGAAACTAGGGCCTGTAGGACCTGCCTTGTTGATAGTGTTGTTAAGAAGGTAGAAACTAGGGCCTGTAGGACCTGCCTTGTTGATAGTGTTGTTAAGAAGGTAGAAACTAGGGCCTGTAGGACCTGCCTTGTTGATAGTGTTGTTAAGAAGGTAGAAACTAGGGCCTGTAGGACCTGCCTTGTTGATAGTGTTGTTAAGAAGGTAGAAACTAGGGCCTGTAGGACCTGCCTTATTGATAGTGCTGTTAAGAAGGTAGAAATTAGGGCCTGTAGGACCTGCCTTGTTGATAGTGTTGTTAAGAAGGTAGAAACTAGGGCCTGTAGGACCTGCCTTGTTGATAGTGTTGTTAAGAAGGTAGAAACTAGGGCCTGTAGGACCTGCCTTATTGATAGTGCTGTTAAGAAGGTAGAAACTAGGGCCTGTAGGACCTGCCTTGTTGATAGTGTAGTTAAGAAGGTAGAAACTAGGGCCTGTAGGACCTGCCTTGTTGATAGTGCTGTTAAGAAGGTAGAAACTAGGGCCTGTAGGACCTGCCTTGTTGATAGTGTTGTTAAGAAGGTAGAAACTAGGGCCTGTAGGACCTGCCTTGTTGATAGTGTTGTTAAGAAGGTAGAAACTAGGGCCTGTAGGACCTGCCTTATTGATAGTGCTGTTAAGAAGGTAGAAACTAGGGCCTGTAGGAACTGCCTTGTTGATAGTGTTGTTAAGAAGGTAGAAACTAGGGCCTGTAGGACCTGCCTTGTTGATAGTGTTGTTAAGAAGGTAGAAACTAGGGCCTGTAGGACCTGCCTTGTTGATAGTGCTGTTAAGAAGGTAGAAACTAGGGCCTGTAGGACCTGCCTTGTTGATAGTGTTGTTAAGAAGGTAGAAACTAGGGCCTGTAGGACATGCCTTGTTGATAGTGCTGTTAAGAAGGTAGAAACTAGGGCCTGTAGGACCTGCCTTGTTGATAGTGCTGTTAAGAAGGTAGAAACTAGGGCCTGTAGGACCTGCCTTGTTGATAGTGTTGTTAAGAAGGTAGAAACTAGGGCCTGTAGGACCTGCCTTGTTGATAGTGTTGTTAAGAAGGTAGAAACTAGGGCCTGTAGGACCTGCCTTGTTGATAGTGTTGTTAAGAAGGTAGAAACTAGGGCCTGTAGGACCTGCCTTATTGATAGTGCTGTTAAGAAGGTAGAAACTAGGGCCTGTAGGACCTGCCTTGTTGATAGTGTTGTTAAGAAGGTAGAAACTAGGGCCTGTAGGACCTGCCTTGTTGATAGTGTTGTTAAGAAGGTAGAAACTAGGGCCTGTAGGACCTGCCTTATTGATAGTGCTGTTAAGAAGGTAGAAACTAGGGCCTGTAGGACCTGCCTTGTTGATAGTGTAGTTAAGAAGGTAGAAACTAGGGCCTGTATGACCTGCCTTGTTGATAGTGCTGTTAAGAAGGTAGAAACTAGGGCCTGTAGGACCTGCCTTGTTGATAGTGTTGTTAAGAAGGTAGAAACTAGGGCCTGTAGGACCTGCCTTGTTGATAGTGCTGTTAAGAAGGTAGAAACTAGGGCCTGTAGGACCTGCCTTGTTGATAGTGTTGTTAAGAAGGTAGAAACTAGGGCCTGTAGGACCTGCCTTATTGATAGTGCTGTTAAGAAGGTAGAAACTAGGGCCTGTAGGACCTGCCTTGTTGATAGTGTAGTTAAGAAGGTAGAAACTAGGGCCTGTAGGACCTGCCTTGTTGATAGTGTTGTTAAGAAGGTAGAAACTAGGGCCTGTAGGACCTGCCTTGTTGATAGTGTAGTTAAGAAGGTAGAAACTAGGGCCTGTAGGACCTGCCTTGTTGATAGTGCTGTTAAGAAGGTAGAAACTAGGGCCTGTAGGACCTGCCTTGTTGATAGTATTGTTAAGAAGGTAGAAACTAGGGCCTGTAGGACCTGCCTTATTGATAGTGCTGTTAAGAAGGTAGAAACTAGGGCCTGTAGGACCTGCCTTGTTGATAGTGTAGTTAAGAAGGTAGAAACTAGGGCCTGTAGGACCTGCCTTGTTGATAGTGCTGTTAAGAAGGTAGAAACTAGGGCCTGTAGGACCTGCCTTGTTGATAGTGTTGTTAAGAAGGTAGAAACTAGGGCCTGTAGGACCTGCCTTGTTGATAGTGTTGTTAAGAAGGTAGAAACTAGGGCCTGTAGGACCTGCCTTGTTGATAGTGTTGTTAAGAAGGTAGAAACTAGGGCCTGTAGGACCTGCCTTATTGATAGTGCTGTTAAGAAGGTAGAAACTAGGGCCTGTAGGACATGCCTTGTTGATAGTGCTGTTAAGAAGGTAGAAACTAGGGCCTGTAGGACCTGCCTTGTTGATAGTGCTGTTAAGAAGGTAGAAACTAGGGCCTGTAGGACCTGCCTTGTTGATAGTGTTGTTAAGAAGGTAGAAACTAGGGCCTGTATGACCTGCCTTGTTGATAGTGTTGTTAAGAAGGTAGAAACTAGGGCCTGTAGGACCTGCCTTGTTGATAGTGTTGTTAAGAAGGTAGAAACTAGGGCCTGTAGGACCTGCCTTATTGATAGTGCTGTTAAGAAGGTAGAAACTAGGGCCTGTAGGACCTGCCTTGTTGATAGTGTAGTTAAGAAGGTAGAAACTAGGGCCTGTAGGACCTGCCTTGTTGATAGTGCTGTTAAGAAGGTAGAAACTAGGGCCTGTAGGACCTGCCTTGTTGATAGTGCTGTTAAGAAGGTAGAAACTAGGGCCTGTAGGACCTGCCTTGTTGATAGTGTTGTTAAGAAGGTAGAAACTAGGGCCTGTAGGACCTGCCTTGTTGATAGTGCTGTTAAGAAGGTAGAAACTAGGGCCTGTAGGACCTGCCTTGTTGATAGTGCTGTTAAGAAGGTAGAAACTAGGGCCTGTAGGACCTGCCTTGTTGATAGTGTTGTTAAGAAGGTAGAAACTAGGGCCTGTAGGACCTGCCTTGTTGATAGTGCTGTTAAGAAGGTAGAAACTACGCCTTCTTCACCATTTCAGTTTGTCCGTGATGTGGAACTTAAAACTTTCCACCTTCTCCTCTACTGTCCCGTCAATGTGGATGCTCCATCTGCTATTTCCTGAAGTCCATGATCATCTCCTTTGTTTTGTTGACATTGAGTATGAGGTTATTTTCCTGACACCACACTCCGAGGGCCCTCACCTCCTCCCTGTAGGCCGTCTCGTCATTGTTGGTAATCAAACCTACCACTGTAGTGTCATCCGCAAACTTGATGATTGAGTTGGAGGCGTGCATGGCCACGCAGTCGTGGGTGAACAGGGAGTACAGGGGAGGGCTCAGAACGCACCCTTGTGGGGCCCCAGTGTTGAGGATCAGCGGGGTGGAGATTTTGTTACCTACCCTCACCACCTGGGGGTGGCCCGTCAGGAAGTCCAGTACCCAGTTACACAGGGCGGGGTCGAGACCCAGGGTCTCGAGCTTGATGATGAGTTTGGAGGGTACTATGGTGTTAAATGCTGAGCTGTAGTCGATGAACAGCATTCTAACATAGGTATTCCTCTTGTCCAGATGGGTTAGGGCAGTGTGCAGTGACGTGTGTGTGTGTGTGTGTGTGTGTGTGTGTGTGTGTGTGTGTGTGTGTGTGTGTGTGTGTGTGTGTGTGTGTGTGTGTGTGTGCGTGCGCGCGTGCAGGTGTTTTTTTTAAAGGGAACTCGTCACAGTGCAATGTCGGTGCAGAGCCGCTTCGTCACAAAAGGTCATGCTGTGTTCCTTGTGAAGGAGGAGACCCTTGTTTTTTTCCTGAATAAATGAAGAATAAATAAAATCTTCCTCCTGCATCTCACCACCATACATCTGCAGTTATTGAACTCAACCTGCAGGAGGTTTGTTTGTTGTGACTAAGTGGAGGCTAACAGCTCTGGGCTGACAGATAGGTGTGTCTTGGTGGTGGCAAGGACACACCCAAATCAAACCACACCCCCTAAAGCCAACTCACGTTTGGCTTCTGTCATGGCCTCCAGCATTTGTTGAGGAGCCAGAAAATGAGGCCATATCAGCGGTTCTCATTTAAGGCACATAATAACTGCAATTATATATATATATTTATCATCAGGTAGGTAAATATCATAAGGTAATTACACAATATTTAATTTCATATTTAATATATACATGGTGCTCTGTATATTTTGTGTTCTCTACAATGTGGCTGACCACAACAACCTAACTCCTAATCGTAGCCCCGTTTCAACTTGCCCTTTATGTCTATCTACGATTTCCTACATTTCATTCACACAGTGGTGTGCCTACCGTGCCAGTCTCGCTAACAACGCTAACAACATTTGGGTTTCCAGTAAACACGTTGTTTTTCAACATTACATCACTTCCCCTAGCCATTAAAACATCTTAACTATCTACTTAGGCCCCATCTCTCCTCAGGGAGCGTAGGCCATCGACAAGTCTTTAAAGTTTACTCTACTTACTGACTTGAGTTCTCACCATGCCAGTTTGGCTAACAATGTTTTTTTGAAAGTATAACCTTTTTTTGGTGTTTAACGTGTCAGTATAAACCACTTCCCCTGAGCGCCATGGGCGTTATACTTATTGACTTACTTCAGGCCCGTCCTCAGGGCCATAGTGTGACTGTGTAAAGTTCATACGCTGTCCGGATGCTGCTATGGGAGACCTGAGACCAACGCGACCGTAACTGTTTGTAAAGCGTTTAGTGAGTGCTCTCGGGAGCTGTGCTGTTGAACAGGTAAAAACACTTTGTTGACATTTCCCAGGCTGCTTCTCTGTTATGTTCCTATCTGTTGTACTCTGTCTCCCAAATGGCATCCTACTCCCTATTAAGTGCACTACGTTTGACCAGGCCCCATATGGTTCTACTAAAGCTGTGGATCATTTACGGTGTCTGAACATATTCTACATTTTATAGACTGAATTCAAAAACGGATTTAATAGATTTATTGTCTAAACACCATACCCAAAATGACAAAGTGAAAACGTGTTTAAAAAACAAAGTTTGTTATATTTAATTGAAAATAATAAAAATATAAAAATATCTAATTTACATAAGTATTCACATCCCTGCGTTAATACCTTGTAGAAGAACCTGTGAGGCTTTCTGGGTAAGATTCTAAGAGCTTACCACACCAGGATTGTCCAATATTGTCCCATTGTTATTTTCAAAATTCTTCAAGCTCTGTCAAATTGCTTGTTGATCATTGTTAGACAACTATTTTCAGGTCTTGTCCTATATCTTTTTTTTTAAAGTAGATTTAATTCAAAACTATAACTTGGCCACAGTTTGAGGTTTTAGGTCTTCTGAAAGGTGAATTCATCTCCCAGTGTCTGGTGGAGAGCACACTGAACCAGGTTTTCCTCTATGATTTTGTCTGTTTTTAGCTCCATAGAGTACCACAGTATGAGTCATAATACCCATAAAACCTAGTGGTCAAACAGGCAAATGGTTCCAATCGTTTTTCCACCATTCATTTTTCCCACAAGGGATTTTTTAAATCCTTTCATGTCGGGTTTACCCTGGGATGATATTTTGATAACAGTGTAAATCCCTCTTGGACAAGGTGACTTTTATCCATATATTCACCTGTATTTACTAATTAGCTGCTAATGTGGCTATCATAAAGAACTACAAATACCATGATGATCTGGACGAGACTGCCACATCAAGGCAAAGGTAAGAATCTCTGGATTAACTATCTAATGTTAGCTAAATGTAGTAACGAATAAATCAGCAACATTCATTTAAATGGACAATTCTGCGAACTGTCTTGTGTACGTTTTTAATTGACACAATACCTGTTAGCAAAGGTGTCAGCTGGAGGTGAAGTGCAGGAGCTTGCAGGGATTTGTAGTTTTGCATGATGTCTTCTTGAATCTGAGAGTATGTTTTGATAAAAGTAAACTTGGTCGAGAGAGATTGACGCGGTCATCAAAACTTCACGTCAGGGTAAACCGACACACAACACAGCCCATTATTGCAAGTGTTTCTAGAATCCCCTATGGAAAAGAATGAATGGTGGAAAAATGATTGGAACCATTTCCCTGCTTGACCACTAGGTTTTATGGGTAATTATGACACCTACACTGTTGGCCTCTATTGCACTCAATAGGAAAATATGAGTGTCACAGAGTTGATGTCTTAGTGAATACATTGAATCTAACAAGGGAAGATTAACAGAGAAAGGTTTAGGGTTGATGTCTTAGTGAATACATTGAATCTAACAAGGGAAGATTAACAGAGAAAGGTTTAGGGTTGATGTCTTAGTGAATACATTGAATCTAACAAGGGAAGATTAACAGAGAAAGGTTTAGGGTTGATGTCTTAGTGAATACATTGAATTTAATGAGGGAAGATTAACATAGAAAGGTTTAGGGTTGATGTCTTAGTGAATACATTGAATTTAATGAGGGAAGATTAACAGAGAAAGGTTTAGGGTTGAGCTTGGGATGTGGACATGAAGCTTTAGGGTTGAGCTCGGGATGTGGACATGAAGCTTTAGGGTTGAGCTCGGGATGTGGACATGAAGCTATAGGGTTGAGCTCGAGATGTGGACATGAAGCTTTAGGGTTGAGCTCGGGATGTGGACATGAAGCTTTAGGGTTGAGCTCGGGATGTGGACATGAAGCTTTAGGGTTGAGCTCGGGATGTGGACATGAAGCTTTAGGGTTGAGCTCGGGATGTGGACATGAAGCTTTAGGGTTGAGCTCGGGATGTGGACATGAAGCTTTAGGGTTGAGGGTTCGGTTTAACAAGGTTTCTGTTTATACTGGTATCAAAACCTTGAGTTGCACAAGTAACTTTCTAGCCTGTTTCTATGTTGTACATCCGACCGGTCTGGAGAGGATGAGAGAACATGAAAGACAGAGAGCTCTGAGGGGTCAGAGGGGTCAGAGAGCTCTGAGGGGTCACCCATAACAGTTCAACAACAGGTCTGGAGAGGAGAACATGAGAGACAGAGAGCTCTGAGAGGTCACCCATAACAGTTCAACAACAGGTCTGGAGAGGAGAACATGAGAGACAGAGAGCTCTGAGAGGTCACCCATAACAGTTCAACAACAGGTCTGGAGAGGATGGGAGAACATGAGAGACAGAGAGCTCTGAGGGGTCAGAGGGGTCAGAGAGCTCTGAGGGGTCACCCACAACAGTTCAACAACAGGTCTGGAGAGGATGGGAGAACATGAGAGACAGAGAGCTCTGAGGGGTCAGAGGGGTCAGAGAGCTCTGAGGGGTCACCCACAACAGTTCATCAACAGGTCTGGAGAGGAGAACATGAGAGACAGAGAGCTCCGAGGGGTCAGAGGGGTCAGAGAGCTCTGAGGGGTCACCCACAACAGTTGTTACAGTAGTCCCACATGGACCAAATGCATTTTGTTAATAAGATTAGCAGCTGAAAAGCTCAAAGCTATTTCTCTGACAGCGAATTATATAATTCTGGTAATTGAAAGTAATGTTGATTGGAAATCCCGAAATCATCTTGACAATGTCAGGAGCCCTTTGTTGCCGGTTACCTTCATCGTAGTTGAAGTAGTTTCCTGCCTTCGCCTGCGTGTCTATTCATTCCTCAGGACTATTTAAAAAACGTGACGGAAATCATTTTCTCCCAAAGGGTTTCTTTTATAGTTTCAATCATCAGTATCCTGCTGTCTTATGTGACTTGACAAAAGTGGGCACTTTATTTTTATTTATTTAACTTTATTATATTTGGGCACTTTATTTAAATTCCACTGTTAATAAGAAGCAGTTCTCTGTTACGAAACAGGTAGTCTGCAGAGTACATACGAGATGGATCCTATAGATGCCAGGTATCTTCCGGTCCCGTGCTTTACAGTAAGCCGCCCTAATACAGCCGTGCTTTACAGTAAGACACCCTAATACAGCCGTGCTTTACAGTAAGACACCCTAATACAGCCGTGCTTTACAGTAAGACACCCTAATACAGCCGTGCTTTACAGTAAGACACCCTAATACAGCCGTGCTTTACAGTAAGACACCCTAATACAGCCGTGCTTTACAGTAAGACACCCTGATACAGCCGTGCTTTACAGTAAGACACCCTAATACAGCCGTGCTTTACAGTAAGACACCCTAATACAGCCGTGCTTTACAGTAAGACACCCTAATACAGCCGTGCTTTACAGTAAGACACCCTAATACAGCCGTGCTTTACAGTAAGACACCCTAATACAGCCATGCTTTACAGTAAGACACCCTAATACAGCCGTGCTTTACAGTAAGACACCCTAATACAGCCGTGCTTTACAGTAAGACACCCTAATACAGCCGTGCTTTACAGTAAGACACCCTAATACAGCCGTGCTTTACAGTAAGACACCCTAATACAGCCGTGCTTTACAGTAAGACACCCTAATACAGCCGTGCTTTACAGTAAGACACCCTAATACAGCCGTGCTTTACAGTAAGACACCCTAATACAGCCGTGCTTTACAGTAAGACACCCTAATACAGCCGTGCTTTACAGTAAGACACCCTAATACAGCCGTGCTTTACAGTAAGACACCCTAATACAGCCGTGCTTTACAGTAAGACACCCTAATACAGCCGTGCTTTACAGTAAGACACCCTAATACAGCCGTGCTTTACAGTAAGACACCCTAATACAGCCGTGCTTTACAGTAAGACACCCTAATACAGCCGTGCTTTACAGTAAGACACCCTAATACAGCCGTGCTTTACAGTAAGACACCCTAATACAGCCGTGCTTTACAGTAAGACACCCTAATACAGCCGTGCTTTACAGTAAGACACCCTAATACAGCCGTGCTTTACAGTAAGACACCCTAATACAGCCGTGCTTTACAGTAAGACACCCTAATACAGCCGTGCTTTACAGTAAGACACCCTAATACAGCCGTGCTTTACAGTAAGACACCCTAATACAGCCGTGCTTTACAGTAAGACACCCTAATACAGCCGTGCTTTACAGTAAGACACCCTAATACAGCCGTGCTTTACAGTAAGACACCCTAATACAGCCGTGCTTTACAGTAAGACACCCTAATACAGCCGTGCTTTACAATAAGACACCCTAATACAGCCGTGCTTTACAGTAAGACACCCTAATACAGCCGTGCTTTACAGTAAGACACCCTAATACATCCGTGCTTTACAGTAAGACACCCTAATACAGCCGTGCTTTACAGTAAGACACCCTAATACAGCCGTACTTTACAGTAAGACACCCTAATACAGCCGTGCTTTACAATAAGACACCCTAATACAGCCGTGCTTTACAGTAAGACACCCTAATACAGCCATGCTTTCCACAAGCTGATAGACATCATTCACCACAGAGGAATCTCTGACCACTCCAAAACGTATATGGTTTTGATTCCTCTCTTCATTCCAAGCCTGCCAGGCATTACAAGGTGAGGAGGTTGACTATGAGCTAGCCGGCCGAGACCGCGCTTCCTTTTTTAAATACAAGGGCTGATTTGGGACACGAGGGATGCGTGTCGATTTAACCTCATCTGATACTAAAATGATTCATATTTTATTTGGAGAACCTGCCAGTGCCAACTTCTCTAGATTCTCTAGATCCGTCTCCATCAGAGGAAAGCTCCCTGATTGGACGGTTGATGGACTAGAGGCTCGGAGGTTGCGAAAGGGGGAGGAGCAACATGGTACGTTAAACAAACAGCAGATTTCCAGTTAGAACAGCCTGATATTAAAAAGGACACGCTGAAAAGGCTTCAGGAGACAGAATACTAACTCTTTCCCCCGGACACAAAAGGAGGACATTACAATGGAAGAACAGATCAATTGTGACAGAGCAATAAAAGCCATCCGCTGTTTGGGTTCGACAGCCTAAAAAAAAGAAAAAGAAAAAAAGGAACATCTCATTACTTGTGGTGATTCATCACTGTGAAATGTCTCCCTGACAGGTTTAAAGTGGTTCCTGACACTCAGAGAGGTGGCGAAGCATATTGTCCCATTATTCAATGCTGCTTTGCATTTAGCAAAGCAACTTACATTTTGGTACTTTTTTTCATACTGGTACCCCCAGCCACCCACCCACCTCCCCTCATGGGAATCAAACCCACAACCCTGGCATTGCACATGCCACGCTCTACCAGCTGAGCCAAACGACAAGCATATCAAGTACTTGAGATTCACGAATTCAGGAAATTTGAGGTTTCTTCATATCCCTTGAGGTCTTACTGACAACTGCACCCATCAGATCATCTGAGTTCGACCAGTCAGACAACGTGGTCTCCTATGCTGCTGAAGCCAAACTCGGGTCTCCACACGCTGCATATAAATATGTGTTTCAGCAACTAGTGGCCTTTACTGGCTGGCCACACCTCACAAACGCTTACACTGCCACTTTAAAAAGTCAGAAATTAGGAGTTGGCCAAATAAAAATGCAGAATGATCGAGCCAAGTTGACCTTGGGATATGAAATATGTTATTTTGTGGCGGTGTTGGGTGCACCTGTGTACCGTGTTTGTACTCAGAGGCTTTGCTTAGATTGGGACCAGCGAGATTCTGAATGTTTTCAAGTTGTGGCATGATCCCTTGCAACACAGCTAAATCCTGTTTATAAAACGCCAGACAGTGACGGCTCTAATCGGCTACCGAGGTTCAGAGTCCACCTCCGGTTTAATCATTACAATCATAGGATATCTGAAAAATGTGTTTTGTTGGTTGGCTTGGAATGGCTTGACCAGACAAAGTTGAACATTAACATTAAGGCGATTAGATGGGGGGGGGCAAGGGGGGGCAAGGGGGCGGGCTATGCTGGGCATCAATACTTGCTAACATTAGAAACAGTTTAGATTTAAACAGTTATACTCCGGCTCAAAGATAAACATTGTTGATTTACTTTACTTGTGTACCGCTCAACCACGATGCTGCGTTGGGGTGGGAGGAGGAGGAGGAGGAGGAGGAGGAGGAGGGGGGGAGGAGGAGGGGGAGGAGGAGGAGGAGGAGGAGGAGGAGGAGGAGGAGGAGGAGGAGGAGGAGGAGGAGGAGGAGGGGAGGAGGAGGAGGAGGAGGAGGAGGAGGAGGAGGGGGGTTGTTCTATCACATGCAAATAAATGAATGATTTTTTAAAAAATGGATTAATCGTTGAATTTAATTGGCTGATTCACATTTTGTGGCTGGAGCAGCTGTTTAAATTTAAACTGTTTCTAATGTTCGCAAATATTGACCCCGATAAAGTTAGCGCTTAACCCGAATGAACGACGAAGACGGGATGCAATATGGCATTTTATTAAATAGTTTTGGGGGGGGGGGGATATGCCTCATCTCCAAGGAATGATCCTCAGATCTAGATGCTGATGACAGGTAGGCCTATACTGGGCATCGAAACCCTCCCTACTTAAGAGAAAGGAGTTCAGATGACTTGACCCTACCATGGTCCTTCTGTAGCTCAGTTGGTAGAGCATGGCGCTTGTAACGCCAGGGTAGTGGGTTCGATTCCCGGGACAACTCATACGTAGAATGTATGCACACATGACTGTAAGTCGCTTTGGATAAAAGCGTCTGCTAAATGGCATATATTATTATTATTTGCTGTAACATGCAACATGAGAGGACATGGCTAAGTTTTACATATACAGAGTTATACCCATTGGGTTGAGAGAAAAAGGGAAGCATTAAATTGTGTACCCATTGGTTGAATAGCAAGCGTGAGGAATGTGGATCATCATTGTGCTCATAGGTTACAATCTAAAGCCACCGTGCTTCTACACCTGCATTGCCTGCTGTTTTTTTTTTTGGGGGGGGGGCTGATATGTAAGAAGGGCTATATAAATACATTTATAAATACACTTTAAAAAAATAAACTTGATGTGATTTAAAGAGATGAATTACATTCTGCACGTCGCTAATAAGACAGAGGAGAAGAAAAAACACACTGTGATGAAGATGATGATGATGATGATACATGTGAATACATTCCCACTATGCCTGTAGATAGGAAACAGAGTGAATTTTCTTCTTACTGGATGAAGTAAAAGATTCAGCCTTCGTGATTCAACTTTCTTCACAACGTTTTAAAATAGTGGCGCATTGGGAACTTATATATCTCATCTGTGTCAATTATGGACGGCACCCTGAACCCCAGTCACACTCGGGAGAAATCGTCGCATCAGCAAATGCGTTTCCTTTCCATCTAAAACAGCTAATGATGTTCTTCCTTCGCTGGTATATTCTATATTCACAAACATTTACTGGCAAAACAAACAAGAGGAGGTTTCATGGGAACATTCCTGGGAGCCTCCGTCCAAACGTTCAGGGAGCGTAAAAAATAAATAAAACGACTCTTTTATTTTGTATTTTTTATTTTTTTGCTTGGGTTAATGGACAGTGTCTTTCTGCTGGAGGGAGTGGATAGGTGCTGATAAGCCGGGTGTTGACTGTACCTCTCTCTCTCTCTCTCTCTCTCCCACTAGACTAGGGATTCTGTGGAGTTAGTACCAGCATGCCCCTCATAGCATTAGGGTTGAGGAGTTGGGACATGTTGAGAGATGGCGAGCAGGTACCTCCATGTCTCCCGGCAGGGCGTTTCCAATGGAGTGAATCGGACACACGGCTAATGTCAACAACACTGAAAGGGTCAAATGTCAGAGAGGGGCGGGGGGGGGGTGGCACGGTTATCGGTAACTCTTTCAGTACCGGTTTATAAAGGGTACTTAATGTGTCACACAGATATGGTTTTAATGCAAATGGAGTAGAATATCCTCAAGGACTGTGATCTTTTAATTTTACTTTTAGTCTTATTGAGTCATTTGTGTTCTTGTTGGCTGACCAGCTGTGTACATTATAGTAGTAGGGTGGAGTCTCAGCGGGTTGCCACGTCCCAGCGGGTTGCCACGTCCCAGTGGGTTGCCACGTCCCAGTGGGTTGCCACGTCCCAGTGGGTTGCCACGTCCCAGTGGGTTGCCACGTCCCAGTGGGTTGCCACGTCCCAGCGGGCTGCCACGTCCCAGTGGGTTGCCATGTCCCAGCGGGTTGCCATGTCCCAGCGGGTTGCCACGTCCCAGTGGGTTGCCACATCCCAGCGGGTTGCCACGTCCCAGCGGGTTGCCACATCCCAGCGGGTTGCCACATCCCAGTGGGTTGCCACGTCCCAGCGGGTTGCCACATCCCAGTGGGTTGCCACGTCCCAGTGGGTTGCCACGTCCCAGCGGGTTGCCACATCCCAGTGGGTTGCCACGTCCCAGCGGGTTGCCACATCCCAGTGGGTTGCCACGTCCCAGCGGGTTGCCACGTCCCAGCGGGTTGCCACGTCCCAGCGGGTTGCCATGTAAAAGGATGTCTTAAAACTTTCTCTAATGATCAGAAGTGTGTTCAGTCGGCTGCGCTGTGGCATGTCAAGTCCCGGCCCCACCATCTCCACGGCATTTATTAAGCTGTCCCCCGTCATGTCTAACAAAGCCCTGGGACAATGCGGCTTCAGGCTCTCCAGCATTTTCATGTTCTTTTTTTCATGGATTCCATCGATGTTGTTAAAGAAAGAGAAACATCCCCTCCTTTTATGGTGCAATTAGTGCTTTCAGAGGAAGCAGTGGGAAGGCTTCTGGGAAAGGAAGGCTTTGTCTACCGCATTATCAACGGGGTCAGAGCTGTAGGGGGTCCCGGGGAGAGAAGACCCCTGTGTACCCCTGTAAACAGACCCAATCAACAACGCCAACTACACCAAAAGCTAATCGCACCATCCAGTCGCCACATAATGGAATGCACCAGGTCATCTGAGTGCACAGCATCCAAGCATAGCTCCAAGAGCCACTAACAACATGCATCTCAAACAAGAGCCACTAACAACATGCATCTCAAACAGGTCCAAGAGCCACTAACAACATGCATCTCAAAACAAGAGCTCAACAACAGAGAGTCATCTCAAAAGGTCCAACACTAACAACATGCATCTCAACAACAGCTCCAAGAGCCACTAACAACATGCATCTCAAACAGGTCCAAGAGCCACTAACAACATGCATCTCAACAACAGCTCCAAGAGTCACTAACAACATGCATCTCAACAACAGCTCCAAGAGTCACTAACAACATGCATCTCAAACAGGTCCAAGAGCCACTAACAACATGCATCTCAAACAGGTCCAAGAGCCACTAACAACATGCATCTCAAACAGGTCCAAGAGCCACTAACAACATGCATCTCAAACAGGTCCAAGAGCCACTAACAACATGCATCTCAAACAGGTCCAAGAGCCACTAAAAACATGCATCTCAAACAGGTCCAAGAGCCACTAACAACATGCATCTCAAACAGCTCCAAGAGCCACTAACAACATGCATCTCAAACAGGTCCAAGAGTCACTAACAACATGCATCTCAAACAGGCCCAAGAGCCACTAACAACATGCACCTCAACAACAGGTCCAAGAGTCACTAACAACATGCATCTCAAACAGGTCCAAGAGCCACTAACAACATGCATCTCCAACAGGTCCAAGAGCCACTAACAACATGCATCTCAAAAAGGTCAAAGAGCCACTAACAACATGCACCTCAACAACAGGTCCAAGAGCCACTAACAACATGCATCTCAACAACAGCTCCATGTCAAAATCAAATCCAATTGTATATGTCACATGCTTGGTAAACAACAGGTGTAGACTAACAGTGAAATGCTTGGTAAACAACAGGTGTAGACTAACAGTGAAATGCTTGGTAAACAACAGGTGTAGACTAACAGTGAAATGCTTGGTAAACAACAGGTGTAGACTAACAGTGAAATGCTTGGTAAACAACAGGTGTAGACTAACAGTGAAATGCTTGGTAAACAACAGGTGTAGACTAACAGTGAAATGCTTGGTAAACAACAGGTGTAGACTAACAGTGAAATGCTAACTATTTAACTAACTATTTAACTAACTATTTATCAGTCTTATGGCTTGGGGGGTAGAAGCTGTTCAGGGGTCCTGTTGGTTCCAGACTTCGGTACCGCTTGCTATGCTGTAGCACAGAGAACTTTCTATGACTCTTAGATCTTCTGTTGAATCTGACAATTCATCTTGATGGTTGTACAGTCGTCTCAAATAAAACTGTGAAGGACCTCGGCGTTACTCTGGACCCTGATCTCTCTTTTGACGAACATATCAAGACTGTGTCAAGGACAGCTTTTTTTCCGTCTAAGTAACATTGCAAAATTCAGGAACTTTCTGTCCAAAAATGATGCAGAAAAATGTATCCATGCTTTTGTTACTTCTCGGTTAGACTACTGCAATGCTCTACTTTCCGGCTACCCGGATAAAGCACTAAATAAACTTCAGTTAGTGTTAAATATGGCTGCTAGAATCTTGACTAGAACCAAACCATCATATTACTCCAGCTCTAGCCTCTCTACACTGGCTTCCTGTTAAGGCAAGGGCTGATCTCAAGGTTTTACTGCTAACCTACAAAGCATTACATGGGCTTGCTCCTACCTGTCTCTCTGATTTGGTCCTGCCGTACATACCTACACGTACGCTACGGTCACAAGACGCAGGCCTCCTAATTGTCCCTAGAATTTCTAAGCAAACAGCTGGAGGCAGGGCTTTCTCCTATAGAGCTCCATTTTTATGGAACGGAGTGTGAAGGTGAACGGAAAGGCTCTGGAGCAACGAACCGTCCTTGCTGTCTCTGGCTGGCCGGTTCCCCTCTTTCCACTGGGATTCTCTGCCTCTAACCCTATTACAGGGGCTGAGTCACTGGCTTACTGGTGCTCTTCCATGCCGTCCCTAGGAGGGGTGCATCACTTGAGTGGGTTGATTCACCCCCCCCTTGGGTTGTGCCGTGGTGGAGATCTTTGTGGGCTATACTTGGCCTTGTCTCAGGATGGTAAGTTGGTGGTTGAAGATATCCCTCTAGTGGTGTTGAGGGACCTAACTTGCTTACCACTTTTTCCATGTGGTGTCTTCCTTCACAGACTCCATGAAATGATGACGTCTTCCTAAATATCTGGTCACATGATTAATTTTGCGTACGGTTTCCTAGAAACAAGGGTGGCTCAACCACCCCCCCCCTCCCATTTGGCTCACTTCCACCACTGTCCCCTAACCGTTCCTTCATTATTGTCCATAGCTGTCCACTAGTCTGACTGTATTACCCCATCATCCATCCTTCATCCTTCCTTCATCCCTCCTTCATCCCTCCTTCATCCCTCCTTCATCCCTCCTTCATCCATCCTTCATCCCTCCTTCATCTATCCTTCATCCCTCCTTCATCCCTCCTTCATCCCTCCTTCATCCATCCTTCATCCTTCCTTCATCTATTCTTCATCCCTCCTTCATCCTTCCTTCATCCCTCCTTCATCCCTCCTTCATCCACCCTTCATCCCTTCTTCATCCCTCCTTCATCCATCCTTCATCCTTCCTTCATCTATCCTTCATCCCTCCTTCATCCCTCCTTCATCCATCGTTCATCCCTCCTTCATCCCTCCTTCATCCCTCCTTCATCCATCCTTCATCCTTCCTTCATCCTTCCTTCATCCCTCCTTCATCCCTCCTTCATCCCTCCTTCATCCCTCCTTCATCCATCGTTCATCCCTCCTTCTTCCCTCCTTCATCCCTCCTTCATCCCTCCTTCATCCCTCTATCTCTGTTGAGACTGTCTCTGCTCTCTAAAGACAGACCACAGTACTACCAGTAGAGACTGCCTCTGCTCTCTAAAGACAGACCACAGTACTACCAGTAGAGACTGCCTCCGCTCTCTAAAGACAGACCACAGTACTACCAGTAGAGACTGCCTCTGCTCTCTAAAGACAGACCACAGTACTACCAGTAGAGACTGTTTCTGCTCTCTAAAGACAGACCACAGTACTACCAGTAGAGACTGCCTCTGCTCTCTAAAGACAGACCACAGTACTACCAGTAGAGACTGTCTCTGCTCTCTAAAGACAGACCACAGTACTACCAGTAGAGACTGTTTCTGCTCTCTAAAGACAGACCACAGTACTACCAGTAGAGACTGCCTCTGCTCTCTAAAGACAGACCACAGTACTACCAGTAGGGTCTGCCTCTGCTCTCTAAAGACAGACCACAGTACTACCAGTAGAGACTGCCTCTTCTCTCTAAAGACAGACCACAGTACTACCAGTAGGGTCTGCCTCTGCTCTCTAAAGACAGACCACAGTACTACCAGTAGAGACTGCTTCTGCTCTCTAAAGACAGACCACAGTACTACCAGTAGAGACTGCCTCTGCTCTCTAAAGACAGACCACAGTACTACCAGTAGACTGCCTCTGCTCTCTAAAGACAGACCACAGTACTACCAGTAGAGACTGCCTCTGCTCTCTAAAGACAGACCACAGTACTACCAGTAGAGACTGCCTCTGCTCTCTAAAGACAGACCACAGTACTACCAGTAGAGACTGCCTCTGCTCTCTAAAGACAGACCACAGTACTACCAGTAGAGACTGCCTCTGCTCTCTAAAGACAGACCACAGTACTACCAGTAGAGACTGCCTCTGCTCTCTAAAGACAGACCACAGTACTACCAGTAGAGAAAGGAGAGATGAGGTGATTGTGGGGATGCATGTGTATAAAAAAGCTTTTTAGAGAACAGAGGAGATTTCTATGACATCCAAATGGGCCGAACACATTCAAAAGGGGAAGTACAGAAGAAGCATTTCTCCCACATCTGTTGTTGACCTAAATGGGTGAGGTAAAGCCTGGCAGTGGTGCCAGATGGGCCAGCGTCCACCCCATCTAGCTACGGAGCTAATGGGAAACGTGAAGAACTAACAACTGCAACGCTACACCCATTATGACACATGCAGAACCAACAAAACTGGTGATGTGGAAAGCATCCCTGAGGTTCATACCAGAGCGCTGTCCAACTCTCGCATGGTGTTGTATCGTAACTAAGGAGAACCATTAGCGATCGGACGGTCTGACTGAGCACAGTGTGGCAACTGCACCCCCCCCACCACCTCAACAACCGGGTTGAATTGTAAATACAAACATTTCCCTTTTACTACCCATGTAGATGTAAACATGGGATTGTTTTTAACTAATCATTACTCCCAGGTGGAGGTCGTCAGGATAATAAACAGAGTGCTGGAGAGTCTGGAGGCCATTTTGAAATGCAAACCTCATGCTTCTGGAAACGGATCTGCATCACTGTTCAGTCAGTCGGTCCTGGTCTGATGTATCCTGTATCCACCTGTAGTCTGACTAACTGACAGGCAGCGGTTCCATCCACTCCGGAACATTCAGCAACTGGAGAGAGAGGAAGGTTAGCATGGCAACACTATCGATCCGAAAACAGTGGGCAGACACAGTCGGGGGGAGTTTTTAATGTACGCCCAAGTATCTCCGGGGTTTTCTTCGACAGTGCGTGCACCAACCACGACAACTCA
>NC_060177.1:94452509-94500009 GCF_021184085.1 Oncorhynchus gorbuscha
CACAACCCCTTACCCCCACAATCCCTTACCCCCACAGCCCCCACAACCCCTTACCCCCACAACCCCTTACACCCACAGCCCCCACAACCCCTTACTCCCGCAACCCCTTACCCCCACAACCCCTTACCCCCTTACCCCCACAACCCCTTACACCCACAGCCCCCACAACCCCTTACCCCCACAACCCCTTACCCCCACAGCCCCCACAACCCCTTACCCCCACAACCCCCACAATTATTATTATTATATTATTATTATTATATATATTATATATGATTATTATGATTTATATTATTATTATTATTATTATTATTATTATATTATTATTATTATTATTATTATATTATTATTATTATTATTATTATTATTATATATATTATAACCCCTTACCCCCACAGCCCCCAAAACCCCTTTACCCCCACAGCCCCCACCACCCCTTACCCCCGCGGCCCCCACCACCCCTTACCCCCTTACCTCCACCACCCCATACCCCCTTACCCCCACAGCCCCCACCACCCCTTACCCCCGCGGCCCCCACCACCCCTTACCCCCGCGGACCCCACGGCCCCTTACCCCCACAGCCCCCACGACCCCTTACCCCCTTACCCCCTTACCCCCACAACCCCTTATCCCCATACCCCCTTACCCCCGCGGCCCCCACGACCCCTTACCCCCACAGCCCCCACGACCCCTTACCCCCTTACCCCCTTACCCCCACAACCCCTTATCCCCATACCCCCTTACCCCCTTACCCCCACCACCCCACCACCCCCTTACCCCCTTACCCCCACCACCCCTTACCCCCACCACCCCATACCCCCATACCCCCACCACCCCCTTACCCCCTTACCCCCACCACCCCCTTACCCCCTTACCCCCACCACCCCCTTACCCCCTTACCCCCACCACCCCGTACCCAGATGGATGTGTTCCTGATCTATTGGGTGGAAGGTTTACATTCACACACAATGCAGATTACTGGAATAGTTTCCTAGGTGACAGAGTCTGAAGACACTCTTATAGTGTTAAACAGAGTAAAACTGGGAAAGTAAATAGTGAAAGGTGAGACATGCTGATGCCTGGACAGCCTCTCTCTCTCTCTCTCTCTGGGCAGCTACCTACCACACAGTGGAAACTTCAGACATTTCTGAGACACTTATTGACCTTTGAACAAGGGTGAAAGCCTTCCTCTCCAGACTTTCTGATCTAAAATGGTCTGTTATGGCAAAACCTTCCTCTCCAGACTCTCTGTAAAAGAATAAAAACACCCAAACATTGTCTTTGAATTCTACTGATTGGTCAGACAGGCTGACCGAGCAGGAAGCAGGTGGGTGGAATTCTACTGATTGGTCAGACAGGCTGACCGAGCAGGAAGCAGGTGGGTGGAATTCTACTGATTGGTCAGACAGGCTGACCGAGCAGGAAGCAGGTGGGTGGAATTCTACTGATTGGTCAGACAGGCTGACCGAGCAGGAAGCAGGTGGGTGGAAATCTACTGATTGGTCAGACAGGCTGACAGAGCAGGAAGAGGTTGGTCAGACAGGCTGACAGAGCAGGAAGCAGGTGGGTGGAATTCTACTGATTGGTCAGACAGGCTGACCGAGCAGGAAGCAGGTGGGTGGAATTCTACTGATTGGTCAGACAGGCTGACTGAGAGCAGGAAGCAGGTGGGTGGAATTCTACTGATTGGTCAGACAGGCTGACAGAGCAGGAAGCAGGTGGGTGGAATTCTACTGATTGGTCAGACAGGCTGACAGGAGCAGGAAGCAGGTCAGACAGGGTGGAAATCTACTGATTGGTCAGACAGGCTGACAGAGCAGGAAGCAGGTGGGTGGAAATCTACTGATTGGTCAGACAGGCTGACCGAGCAGGAAGCAGGTGGGTGGAATTCTACTGATTGGTCAGACAGGCTGACAGAGCAGGAAGCAGGTGGGTGGAATTCTACTGATTGGTCAGACAGGCTGACCGAGCAGGAAGCAGGTGGGTGGAATTCTACTGATTGGTCAGACAGGCTGACCGAGCAGGAAGCAGGTGGGTGGAATTCTACTGATTGGTCAGACAGGCTGACAGAGCAGGAAGCAGGTGGGTGGAATTCTACTGATTGGTCAGACAGGCTGACCGAGCAGGAAGCAGGTGGGTGGCAGGTGGGTGGAAATCTACTGATTGGTCAGACAGGCTGACCAGAGCAGGAAGCAGGTGGGTGGAAATCTACTGATTGGTCAGACAGGCTGACCGAGCAGGAAGCAGGTGGGTGGAATTCTACTGATTGGTCAGACAGGCTGACCGAGCAGGAAGCAGGTGGGTGGACTGATTGGTCAGACAGGCTGACCGAGCAGGAAGCAGGTGGGTGGACTGATTGGTCAGACAGGCTGACCGAGCAGGAAGCAGGTGGGTGGAATTCTACTGATTGGTCAGACAGGCTGACCGAGCAGGAAGCAGGTGGGTGGAATTCTACTGATTGGTCAGACAGGCTGACAGAGCAGGAAGCAGGTGGGTGGAATTCTACTGATTGGTCAGACAGGCTGACCGAGCAGGAAGCAGGTGGGTGGAATTCTACTGATTGGTCAGACAGGCTGACAGAGCAGGAAGCAGGTGGGTGGAATTCTACTGATTGGTCAGACAGGCTGACCGAGCAGGAAGCAGGTGGGTGGAATTCTACTGATTGGTCAGACAGGCTGACCGAGCAGGAAGCAGGTGGGTGGAAATCTACTGATTGGTCAGACAGGCTGACAGAGCAGGAAGCAGGTGGGTGGAAATCTACTGATTGGTCAGACAGGCTGACCGAGCAGGAAGCAGGTGGGTGGAATTCTACTGATTGGTCAGACAGGCTGACCGAGAGCAGGAAGCAGGTGGGTGGAATTCAGGATTGGTCAGACAGGCTGGGCAGGAAGCAGGTGGGTGGAATTCTACTGATTGGTCAGACAGACAGGCAGGTGGGTGACTGATTGGTCAGACAGGGAAGGAAGCAGGTGGGTGGAATTCTACTGATTGGTCAGACAGGCTGACCGAGCAGGAAGCAGGTGGGTGGAATTCTACTGATTGGTCAGACAGGCTGACCGAGCAGGAAGCAGGTGGGTGGTGATTGGTCAGACAGGTGGAAGCAGGTGGGTGGAATTCTACTGATTGGTCAGACAGGCTGACCGAGCAGGAAGCAGGTGGGTGGAATTCTACTGATTGGTCAGACAGGCTGACCGAGCAGGAAGCAGGTGGGTGGCTGACCGAGCAGGAAAGGTCTACTGATTGGTCAGACAGGCTGACCGAGCAGGAAGCAGGTGGGTGGAATTCTACTGATTGGTCAGACAGGCTGACCGAGCAGGAAGCAGGTGGGTGGAATTCTACTGATTGGTCAGACAGGCTGACCGAGCAGGAAGCAGGTGGGTGGAATTCTACTGATTGGTCAGACAGGCTGACCGAGCAGGAAGCAGGTGGGTGGAAATCTACTGATTGGTCAGACAGGCTGACCGAGCAGGAAGCAGGTGGGTGGAATTCTACTGATTGGTCAGACAGGCTGACCGAGCAGGAAGCAGGTGGGTGGAATTCTACTGATTGGTCAGACAGGCTGACCGAGCAGGAAGCAGGTGGGTGGAATTCTACTGATTGGTCAGACAGGCTGACCTGACCGAGCAGGAAGCAGGTGGGTGGTCAGAAGGCTCCGAGCAGGAAGCTGATTGGTCAGACAGGCTGACAGAGCAGGAAGCAGGTGGGTGGAAATTCTACTGATTGGTCAGACAGGCTGACCGAGCAGGAAGCAGGTGGGTGGAATTCTACTGATTGGTCAGACAGGCTGACCGAGCAGGAAGCAGGTGGGTGGAATTCTACTGATTGGTCAGACAGGCTGACCGAGCAGGAAGCAGGTGGGTGGAATTCTACTGATTGGTCAGACAGGCTGACAGAGCAGGAAGCAGGTGGGTGGAATTCTACTGATTGGTCAGACAGGCTGACCGAGCAGGAAGCAGGTGGGTGGAATTCTACTGATTGGTCAGACAGGCTGACAGAGCAGGAAGCAGGTGGGTGGAATTCTACTGATTGGTCAGACAGGCTGACCGAGCAGGAAGCAGGTGGGTGGAATTCTACTGATTGGTCAGACAGGCTGACCGAGCAGGAAGCAGGTGGGTGGAAATCTACTGATTGGTCAGACAGGCTGACAGAGCAGGAAGCAGGTGGGTGGAAATCTACTGATTGGTCAGACAGGCTGACCGAGCAGGAAGCAGGTGGGTGGAATTCTACTGATTGGTCAGACAGGCTGACAGAGCAGGAAGCAGGTGGGTGGAATTCTACTGATTGGTCAGACAGGCTGACCGAGCAGGAAGCAGGTGGGTGGAATTCTACTGATTGGTCAGACAGGCTGACCGAGCAGGAAGCAGGTGGGTGGAATTCTACTGATTGGTCAGACAGGCTGACTGATTGGAGCAGGAAGCAGGTGGGTGGAATTCTACTGATTGGTCAGACAGGCTGACCTGATTGGTCAGACAGGGAAGCAGGAAGCAGGTGGGTGGAAATTCTACTGATTGGTCAGACAGGCTGACCGAGCAGGAAGCAGGTGGGTGGAAATCTACTGATTGGTCAGACAGGCTGACAGAGCAGGAAGCAGGTGGGTGGAATTCTACTGATTGGTCAGACAGGCTGACCGAGCAGGAAGCAGGTGGGTGGAATTCTACTGATTGGTCAGACAGGCTGACCGAGCAGGAAGCAGGTGGGTGAAATTCTACTGATTGGTCAGACAGGCTGACCGAGCAGGAAGCAGGTGGGTGGAATTCTACTGATTGGTCAGACAGGCTGACCGAGCAGGAAGCAGGTGGGTGGAAATCTACTGATTGGTCAGACAGGCTGACAGAGCAGGAAGCAGGTGGGTGGAATTCTACTGATTGGTCAGACAGGCTGACAGAGCAGGAAAGAGGTGGGTGGAAATCTACTGATTGGTCAGACAGGCTGACAGAGCAGGAAGCAGGTGGGTGGAAATCTACTGATTGGTCAGACAGGCTGACAGAGCAGGAAGCAGGTGGGTGGAATTCTACTGATTGGTCAGACAGGCTGACAGAGCAGGAAGCAGGTGGGTGGAAATCTACTGATTGGTCAGACAGGCTGACCGAGCAGGAAGCAGGTGGGTGGAAATCTACTGATTGGTCAGACAGGCTGACAGAGCAGGAAGCAGGTGGGTGGAAATCTACTGATTGGTCAGACAGGCTGACAGAGCAGGAAGCAGGTGGGTGGAAATCTACTGATTGGTCAGACAGGCTGACAGAGCAGGAAGCAGGTGGGTGGAAATCTACTGATTGGTCAGACAGGCTGACAGAGCAGGAAGCAGGTGGGTGGAATTCTACTGATTGGTCAGACAGGCTGACAGAGCAGGAAGCAGGTGGGTGGAATTCTATTGATTGGTCAGACAGGCTGACAGAGCAGGAAGCAGGTGGGTGGAAATCTACTGATTGGTCAGACAGGCTGACAGAGCAGGAAGCAGGTGGGTGGAAATCTACTGATTGGTCAGACAGGCTGACAGAGCAGGAAGCAGGTGGGTGGAAATCTACTGATTGGTCAGACAGGCTGACAGAGCAGGAAGCAGGTGGGTGGAAATCTACTGATTGGTCAGACAGGCTGACAGAGCAGGAAGCAGGTGGGTGGAAATCTACTGATTGGTCAGACAGGCTGACAGAGCAGGAAGCAGGTGGGTGGAAATCTACTGATTGGTCAGACAGGCTGACAGAGCAGGAAGCAGGTGGGTGGAAATCTACTGATTGGTCAGACAGGCTGACCGAGCAGGAAGCAGGTGGGTGGAAATCTACTGATTGGTCAGACAGGCTGACAGAGCAGGAAGCAGGTGGGTGGAAATCTACTGATTGGTCAGACAGGCTGACAGAGCAGGAAGCAGGTGGGTGGAATTCTACTGATTGGTCAGACAGGCTGACCGAGCAGGAAGCAGGTGGGTGGAATTCTACTGATTGGTCAGACAGGCTGACAGAGCAGGAAGCAGGTGGGTGGAAATCTACTGATTGGTCAGACAGGCTGACCGAGCAGGAAGCAGGTGGGTGGAATTCTACTGATTGGTCAGACAGGCTGACAGAGCAGGAAGCAGGTGGGTGGAAATCTACTGATTGGTCAGACAGGCTGACCGAGCAGGAAGCAGGTGGGTGGAATTCTACTGATTGGTCAGACAGGCTGACAGAGCAGGAAGCAGGTGGGTGGAAATCTACTGATTGGTCAGACAGGCTGACAGAGCAGGAAGCAGGTGGGTGGAAATCTACTGATTGGTCAGACAGGCTGACAGAGCAGGAAGCAGGTGGGTGGAAATCTACTGATTGGTCAGACAGGCTGACAGAGCAGGAAGCAGGTGGGTGGAATTCTACTGATTGGTCAGACAGGCTGACAGAGCAGGAAGCAGGTGGGTGAAATTCTACTGATTGGTCAGACAGGCTGACAGAGCAGGAAGCAGGTGGGTGGAATTCTACTGATTGAAATAGGAACTGAGAGAAATCTTAACTGTAAAAAAAAACTTGTGGATTGTTATGGTTAAACAGTTGTTGATTTTAGTACGATTTAGCTTTATTAATGTTATTACAAATACATATTGTTATGCAGGTGAATGAGGACCCAAAAGCGACTTGGCGAAAACAGAGTTTTAATCCAGTAAAGTTACTTTACAAACAAAAGGCATAATACTACTCGTAATGACGAGAACAGACTGGAGACTTGATCAAGAACTGCAGGTTGCCTCGGGAAGGCACTTGAACGTAGCAGACTCAGACACCTGCTCACCACGCAGCATCTGAGGGAAACACGACACGACAGGGCAATACATAGACACAGCACGGTGAATAATAGACAAGGATCCGACAGGACAGGAACGGAAACCAAGGGAAGAAATAGGGACTCTAATCAGGGGAAAAGATAAGGAACAGGTGTGGGAAGACTAAATGATTGATTAGGGGAATAGGAACAGCTGGGAGCAGGAACGGAACGATAGAGAGAAGAGAGAGAGGAAGGGAGAGAGAAAAAGGGGAACGAACCTAAAAAGACCAGCAGGGGGAAAATGAACAGAGGGAAAAGCAAAATGACAAGACAATCTAAGACAAAACATGACACATATAAACTAATGTTTATAAACAGATGATATTAGCATATCTATTACTATGGTATACATCAAATCAAATGCTATTTGTCACATGCTTGATAAACAACAGGTGAAATGCTGGGCAAACAACAGGTGTAGAATAACAGTGAAATGCTTGGTTATATACACAGGATACCAGTACTGAGTCGATGTGCAGGGGTATGGTTATATACACAGGGTACCAGTACTGAGTCGATGTGCAGGGGTATGGTTATATACACAGGGTACCAGTACTGAGTCGATGTGCAGGGGTATGGTTATATACATGGGGTACCAGTACTGAGTCGATGTGCAGGGGTATGGTTATATACATGGGGTACCAGTACTGAGTCGATGTGCAGGGGTATGGTTATATACACTGGGTACCAGTACTGAGTCGATGTGCAGGGGTTTGGTTATATACACGGGGTACCAGTACTGAGTCGATGTGCAGGGGTATGGTTATATACACGGGTACCAGTACTGAGTCGATGTGCAGGGGTATGGTTATATACACAGGGTACCAGTACTGCGTCGATGTGCAGGGGTATGGTTATATATACAGGGTACCAGTACTGAGTCGATGTGCAGGGGTATGGTTATATACACAGGGTACCAGTACTGAGTCGATGTGCAGGGGTATGGTTATATACACAGGGTACCAGTACTGAGTCGATGTGCAGGGGTTTGGTTATATACACGGGGTACCAGTACTGAGTCGTTGTGCAGGGGTATGGTTATATACACGGGTACCAGTACTGAGTCAATGAATCAAATCAAATCAAATCAAATGTTATTTGTCACATACACATGGTTAGCAGATGTTAATGCGAGTGTAGCGAAATGCTTGTGCTTCTAGTTCCGACAATGCAGTGATAACCAACAAGTAATCTAACTAACAATTCCAAAACTACTGTCTTACACACAGTGTAAGGGGATAAAGAATATGTACATAAGGATATATGAATGAGTGATGGTACAGAGCAGCATACAGTAGATGGTATCGAATGCAGTATATACATATGAGATGAGTATGTAGACAAAGTAAACAAAGTGGCATAGTTAAAGTGGCTAGTGATACATGTATTACATAAGGATGCAGTCGATGATGTAGAGTACAGTATATACGTATGCATATGAGATGAATAATGTACGGTAAGTAACATTATATAAGGTAGCATTGTTTAAAGTGGCTAGTGATATATTTACATAATTTCCCATCAATTCCCATTATTAGAGTGGCTGGAGTTGGGTCAGTGTCAATGACAGTGTGTTGGCAGCAGCCACTCAATGTTAGTGGTGGCTGTTTAACAGTCTGATGGCTTTGAGATAGAAGCTGTTTTTCAGTCTCTCGGTCCCAGCTTTGATGCACCTGTAATGACCTCGCCTTCTGGATGATAGCGGGGTGAACAGGCAGTGGCTCGGGTGGTTGATGTCCTTGATGATCTTTATGGCCTTCCTGTAACATCGGGTGGTGTAGGTGTCCTGGAGGGCAGGTAGTTTGCCCCCGGTGATGCGTTGTGCAGACCTCACTACCCTCTGGAGAGCCTTACGGTTGAGGGCGGAGCAGTTGCCGTACCAGGCGGTGATACAGCCCGCCAGGATGCTCTCGATTGTGCATCTGTAGAAGTTTGTGAGTGCTTTTGGTGACAAGCTGAATTTCTTCAGCCTCCTGAGGTTGAAGAGGCGCTGCTGCGCCTTCTTCACGACGCTGTCAGTGTGAGTGGACCAATTCATTTTGTCTGTGATGTGTATGCCGAGGAACTTAAAACTTGCTACCCTCTCCACTACTATTCCATCGATGTGGATAGGGGGGTGTTCCCTCTGCTGTTTCCTGAAGTCCACAATCAACTCCTAAGTTTTGTTGACGTTGAGTGTGAGGTTATTTTCCTGACACCACACTCCGAGGGCCCTCACCTCCTCCCTGTAGGCCGTCTCGTCGTTGTTGGTAATCAAGCCTACCACTGTTGTGTCGTCCGCAAACTTGATGATTGAGTTGGAGGCATGCATGGCCACGCAGTCGTGGGTGAACAGGGAGTACAGGAGAGGGCTCAGAACGCACCCTTGTGGGGCCCCCGTGTTGAGGATCAGCGGGGAGGAGATGTTGTTGCCTACCCTCACCACCTGGGGGCGGCCCGTCAGGAAGTCCAGTACCCAGTTGCACAGGGCGGGGTCGAGACCCAGGGTCTCGAGCTTGATGACGAGCTTGGAGGGTACTATTGTGTTGAATGCCGAGCTGTAGTCGATGAACAGCATTCTAACATAGGTATTCCTCTTGTCCAGGTGGGTTAGGGCAGTGTGCAGTGTGGTTGAGATTGCATCGTCTGTGGACCTATTTGGGCGGTAAGCAAATTGGAGTGGGTCTAGGGTGTCAGGTAGAGTGGAGGTGATATGGTCCTTGACTAGTCTCTCAAAGCACTTCATGATGACGGAAGTGAGTGCTACGGGGCGGTAGTCGTTTAGCTCAGTTACCTTAGCTTTCTTGGGAACAGGAACAATGGTGGCCCTCTTGAAGCATGTGGGAACAGCAGACTGATATAGGGATTGATTGAATATGTCCGTAAACACACCGGCCAGCTGGTCTGCGCATGCTCTGAGGGCGCGGCTGGGGAAGCCGTCTGGGCCTGCAGCCTTGCGAGGGTTAACACATTTAAATGTCTTACTCACCTCGGCTGCAGTGAAGGAGAGACCGCATGTTTTCGTTGCAGGCCGTGTCAGTGGCACTATATTGTCCTCAAAGCGGGCAAAAAAGTTATTTAGTCTGCCCGGGAGCAAGACATCCTGGTCCGTGACTGGGCTGGGTATCTTCTTGTAGTCCGTGATTGACTGTAGACCCTGCCACATGCCTCTTGTGTCTGAGCCGTTGAATTGAGATTCTACTTTGTCTCTGTACTGACGCTTAACTTGTTTGATAGCCTTGCGGAGGGAATAGCTGCACTGTTTGTATTCGGTCATGTTACCAGACACCTTGCCCTGATTAAAAGCAGTGGTTCGCGCTTTCAGTTTCACGCGAATGCTGCCATCAATCCACGGTTTCTGGTTAGGGAATGTTTTTATCGTTGCTATGGGAATGACATCTTCAACGCACGTTCTAATGAACTCGCACACCGAATCAGCGTATTCGTCAATATTTTTATCTGACGCAATACGAAACATGTCCCAGTCCACGTGATGGAAGCAGTCTTGGAGTGTGGAGTCCGCTTGGTCGGACCAGCGTTGGACAGACCTCAGCGTGGGAGCCTCTTGTTTTAGTTTCTGCCTGTAGGCAGGGATCAACAAAATGGAGTCGCGGTCAGCTTTTCCGAAAGGGGGGCGGTGCAGGGCCTTATATGCATCGCGGAAGTTAGAGTAACAATGATCCAAGGTTTTACCACCCCTGGTTGCTCAATCGATATGCTGATAAAATTTAGGGAGTCTTGTTTTCAGATTAGCTTTCTTAAAATCCCCAGCTACAATGAATGCAGCCTCCGGATAAATGGTTTCCAGTTTGCAAAGAGTTAAATAAAGTTCGTTCAGAGCCATCGATGTGTCTGCTTGGGGGGGGATATATACGGCTGTGATTATAATCGAAGAGAATTCTCTTGGAAGATAATGCGGTCTACATTTGATTGTGAGGAATTCTAAATCAGGTGAACAGAAGGATTTGAGTTCCTGTATGTTTCTTTCATCACACCATATCTCGTTAGTCATGAGGCATACGCCCCCGCCACTCTTCTTACCAGAAAGATGTTTGTTTCTGTCGGAGCGATGCGTGGAGAAACCCGTTGGCTGCACCGCATCGGATAGCGTCTTCCCAGTAAGCCATGTTTCCGTGAAGCAGAGAACGTTGCAGTCTCTGATGTCCCTCTGGAATGAGTAACGATAACTTGGTTATATACACAGGGTACCAGATCTGAGTCAAAGTGCAGGGGTATGGTTATATACACGGGGTACCAGTACTGAGTCAATGAGTAATGATAACTTGGTTATATATACAGGGTACCAGATCTGAGTCAATGTGCAGGGGTTTGGTTATATACACGGGGTACCAGTACTGAGTCAATGTGCAGGGGTATGGTTATATACACAGGGTATCAGTACTGAGTCGATGTGCCGGGGTATGGTTATATACACGGGTACCAGTACTGAGTCAATGTGCAGGGGTATGGTTATATACACGGGGTACCAGTACTGAGTCAATGTCCAGGGATATGTGGTAATTCCATGCTATATAAACAGGGTACCAGTACTGAGTCGATGTGTAGGGGTATAGTTATATAAACGGGGTACCAGTACTGAGTCAATGTGCAGGGGTATGGTTATATACACGGGTACCAGTACTGAGTCAATGAGTAACGATAACTTGGTTATATACACAGGGTACCAGTACTGAGTCGATGTGCAGGGGTATGGTTATATACACGGGGTACCAGTACTGAGTCGATGTGCAGGGGTATGGTTATATACACGGGGTACCAGTACTGAGTCGATGTGCAGGGGTATGGTTATATACATGGGGTACCAGTACCGAGTCGATGTGCAGGGGTATGGTTATATACATAGGGTACCAGTACTGAGTCATTGTGCAGGGATATGCGGTAATTCCATGCTATATACACGGGGTACGAGTACTGAGTCGATGAGTAACGATAACTTGGTTATAAACACAGGGTACCAGTACTGAGTCGATGTGCATGGGTATGGTTATATACACGGGGTACCAGTACTGAGTCAATGAGTAACGATAACTTGGTTATAAACACAGGGTACCAGTACTGAGTCGATGTGCAGGGGTATGGTTATATATACAGGGTACCAGTACTGAGTCAATGAGTAATGATAACTTGGTTATATACACAGGGTACCAGTACTGAGTCGATGTGCAGGGGTATGGTTATATACACGGGGTACCAGTACTGAGTCAATGAGTAACGATAACTTGGTTATATACACAGGGTACCAGTACTGAGTCGATGTGCAGGGGTATGGGTATATACACGGGTACCAGTACTGAGTCAATGTGCAGGGGTATGGTTATATACACGGGGTACCAGTACTGAGTCGATGTGCAGGGGTATGGTTATATACACAGGGTACCAGTACTGAGTCGATGTGCAGGGGTATTTTTATATACACAGGGTACCAGTACTGAGTTGATGTGCAGGGGTATGTGGTAATTCCATGCTATATAAACAGGGTACCAGTACTGAGTCGATGTGCAGGGGTATAGTTATATAAACGGGGTACCAGTACTGAGTCAATGTGTAGGGGTATGGTTATATACACGGGTACCAGTACTGAGTCAATGTGCAGGGATATGTGGTAATTCCATGCTATATAAACAGGGTACCAGTACTGAGTCGATGTGCAGTGGTATAGTTATATAAACGGGGTACCAGTACTGAGTCAATGTGCAGGGGTATGGTTATATACACGGGTACCAGTACTGAGTCAATGAGTAACGATAACTTGGTTATATACACAGGGTACCAGTACTGAGTCGATGTGCAGGGGTCTGGTTATATACACGGGGTACCAGTACTGAGTCGATGTGCAGGGGTATGGTTATATACACGGGGTACCAGTACTGAGTCGATGTGCAGGGGTATGGTTATATACACGGGGTACCAGTACTGAGTCGATGTGCAGGGGTATGGTTATATACACGGGGTACCAGTACTGAGTCGATGTGCAGGGGTATGGTTATATACACGGGTACCAAGACTGAGTCGATGAGTAACGATAACTTGGTTATATACACGGGGTACCAGTACTGAGACGATGTGCAGGGGTATGGTTATATACACGGGGTACCAGTACTGAGTCGATGTGCAGGGGTTTGGTTATATACACGGGGTGTCAGTACTGAGTCAATGTGCAGGGGTTTGGTTATATACACGGGGTACCAGTACTGAGTCAATGTGCAGGGGTATGGTTATATACACAGGGTACCAGTACTGAGTCGATGTCCCGGGGTATGGTTATATACAAGGTACCAGTACTGAGTCAATGTGCAGGGGTATGGTTATATACACGTGGTACCAGTACTGAGTCAATGAGTAACGATAACTTGGTTATATACACAGGGTACCAGTTCTGAGTCAAAGTGCAGGGGTATGGTTATATACACGGGGTACCAGTACTGAGTCGATGTGCAGGGGTATGGTTATATACACAGGGTACCAGTACTGAGTCAATGAGTAACGATAACTTGGTTATATACACAGGGTACCAGTTCTGAGTCAAAGTGCAGGGGTATGGTTATATACACGGGGTACCAGTACTGAGTCGATGTGCAGGGGTATGGTTATATACACAGGGTACCAGTACTGAGTCAAAGTGCAGGGGTATGGTTATAAATATAGGTATCAGTACTGAGACTATGTGCAGGGGTATGGTTATGGTTATCCTTTGTGTGAGATTGAGGGCATCAAGTTTAGATTGTAGGATGGCTGGGGTGTTAAGCATGTTCCAGTTTAGGTCGCCTAGCAATACGAGCTCTGAAGATAGATGGGGGGCAATCAGTTCACATATGGTGTCCAGAGCACAGCTGGGGGCAGAGGGTGGTCTGTAGCAGGCGGCAACGGTGAGAGACTTGTTTTTAGAGAGGTGGATTTTTAAAAGTAGAAGTTCAAATTGTTTGGGTACAGACCTGGATAGTAGGACAGAACTCTGCAGGCTATATTTGCAGTAGATTGCAACACCACCCCCTTTGGCAGTACTATCTTGTCTGAAAATGTTGTAGTTTGGAATTCATTTTTGGTGGTCTTCCTAAGCCAGGATTCAGACACAGCTAGAACATCCGGGTTGGCAGAGTGTGTTAAAGCAGTGAATAGAACAAACTTAGGGAGGAGGCTTCTAATGTTAAAATGCATGAAACCAAGGCTATTACGGTTACAGAAGTCGTCAAAAGAGAGCGCCTGGGGAATAGGAGTGGAGCTAGGCACTGCAGGGCCTGGATTCACCTCTACATCGCCAGAGGAACATAGGAGGAGTAGAATAAGGGTGTGGCTAAAAGCAATAAGAATTGGTCGTCTAGAACGTCTGGAACAGAGAGTAAAAGGAGGTTTCTGGGGGCGATAAAATAGCATCAAGGTATAATGTACAGACAAAGGTATGGTAGGATGTGAATACAGTGGAGGTAAACCTAGGTATTGAGTGATGAAGAGAGAGATATTGTCTCTAGAAACATAATTGAAACCAGGAGATGTCATTGCATGTGTGGGTGGTGGAACTAATAGGTTGGATAAGGTATAGTGAGCATGAATAGATGCTCTACAGTGAAATAAGCCAATAAACACTAACCAGAACAGCAATGGACAAGACATATTGCCATTAAGGAGAGGCATGCTTAGTCGAGTGATCAAAAGGGTCCAGTGAGTGGAGAGGTTGGTTGGGGGTCACGGCGATTTAGACAGCTAGCCAGGACATCGGTAGCAAGCTAGCATAGGATGGAGGTCTGTTGTTAGCCACCTCTTGCGTTCCGTCAGTAGATTAGTGGGGTTCCGTGTGGTAGAGGGGATTAATCCAAATCACACAACAACAACAAAAATAAAAACAATAGATAGTTATAGAGGCCCAAGAAGAAAACATAATAATAATAAAAATAAATAAATTGTCCGATTGTCTATTCAGATAGCAGCCGTTAAGACAGCTAACGGTTAGCAGGCCGCAGATGGGCGTTCAGGTAACGTGGCGACGGAGGAGCCAGCCGGATCTCCTTCGGGTAGATAACGTCGGCAGTCCAGTTGTGAAGGCCCGGTGGGGCTCTGCGTAGGCAGTAAAACGGATTCCGGATAAGTGACTGCAGCCCAGGAGTGATTGATGGAACTCAGGAGTGATTGACGGAGCTGGCTAGCTCCGGAATAATTGATGTTTGCTCCAGAATCGACGAAAGCCGATAGTCACACGGATAGCAGCTAGCTAGCTGTGAGATCCGGGTATGAATGTCCAGAGAGCAGTTGAAATCCAGGGACATGGAGAGAAAAATTGGTCCGGTATGTTCCGTTCCGAGCCGCGCTGCGCTGCGCCGTACAAAACCGGCGATAGATTTTCGAGCTAAAGGATAGCTGATGACCACAAACCATGGTTAGCTGAATACTAACGATTTGCCAGTAAAGAAGCTAACTAGCTTCTGAACTAGCTTCTGATTAGCTTCTGGATTAGCTTCTGGGCTAGCTTCTGGCTAGCTCCTGGCTAGCTCCTGGCTAGCTTCTGGCTAGTTTCTGGCTAGCTTCTTGGAGGATTACAGATTTGAGGTAAATAATACTTTTTAATAAATATAATTTGGTGAGGATCGTTGCAGGAGAGTGTTTTGAAGATGAGTTGATGGAAAATAAAAATAAAATGTAGGTGAAAAAAATTGTAAAATATATATATATATATATATATATATATATATATATATATATACGGGACACGACAAGACGAGGACAAAAGACGTCTGAACTGCTATGCCATCTTGGAAAAACTTAGGGCTCTGGTCTAAAGTAGTGCACTATATAGGGAATAGGGAGCCTTTTGGGATGCCAATAAATCACATTGAGTTGAGTAAGAGCACCTTCCTTCTGTAGGCATCTCTCTTTGCTTCCGGCTGCTTCAACAACATTCATTCATCAAATAGTCACCCGGACTATTTACATTATTTTTATTATTACTATTAATATGACTATTTACATTATTTGCAAATCTACCATTCCAGTGTTTTACTTGCTCTATTGTATTTACTTTGGCCACCGTGGCCTTTTTTTTGCATTTACCTCCCTTATCTGTTTTACTCAATGTGTAACTCTGTTCCCAGTCCGCCCCTGATACCAGATGATTAGGTTGTGGTCCCTGTCCGCCCCTGATACCAGATGATTAGGTTGTGGTTCCAGTCCGCTCCTGATACAAGATGATTAGGTTGTGGTCCCTGTCTGCCCCTGATACCAGATGATTAGGTTGTGGTCCCAGTCCGCCCCTGATACCAGATGATTAGGTTGTGGTCCCTGTCTGCCCCTGATACCAGATGATTAGGTTGTGGTCCCTGTCCGCCCCTGATACCAGATGATTAGGTTGTGGTCCCTGTCCTCCCCTGATATCAGATGATTAGGTTGTGGTCCCAGTCCGTCCCTGATACCAGATGATTAGGTTGTGGTTCCAGTCCGCTCCTGATACAAGATGATTAGGTTGTGGTCCCTGTCTGCCCCTGATACCAGATGATTAGGTTGTGGTCCCAGTCCGCCCCTGATACCAGATGATTAGGTTGTGGTCCCTGTCTGCCCCTGATACCAGATGATTAGGTTGTGGTCCCTGTCCGCCCCTGATACCAGATGATTAGGTTGTGGTCCCTGTCCTCCCCTGATATCAGATGATTAGGTTGTGGTCCCAGTCCGTCCCTGATACCAGATGATTAGGTTGTGGTCCCTGTCCTCCCCTTAGGTTGTGGTCCCTGTCCGCCCCTGATACCAGATGATTAGGTTGTGGTCCCTGTCCACCCCTGATATCAGATGATTAGGTTGTGTGGTCTGATTCCAGATGATTAGGTTGTGGTCCCTGCCCTCCCCTGATACCAGATGATTAGGTTGTGGTCCCTGTCCTCCCCTGATATCAGATGATTAGGTTGTGGTCCCGGTCCACCCCTGATTCCAGATGATTAGGTTGTGGTCCCTGCCCTCCCCTGATACCAGATGATTAGGTTGTGGTCCCTGCCCTCCCCTGATACCAGATGATTAGGTTGTGGTCCCTGTCCTCCCCTGATACCAGATGATTAGTTTGTGGTCCCGGTCCACCCCTGATACCAGATGATTAGGTTGTGGTCCCTGTCCTCCCCTGATACCAGATGATTAGGTTGTGGTCCCTGTCCTCCCCTGATACCAGATGATTAGGTTGTGGTCCCGGTCTGCCCCTGATACCAGATGATTAGCTTGTGGTCCCAGTCTGCCCCTGATACCAGATGATTAGGTTGTGGTCCCTGTCCGCTCCTGATACCAGATGATTAGGTTGTGGTCCCTGTCCGCCCCTGATACCAGATGATTAGGTTGTGGTCCTTGTCCGCCCCTTAGGTTGTGGTCCCTGTCCTACCCTGATACCAGATGATTAGGTTGTGGTCCCTGTCCGCCCCTGATTCCAGATGATTAGGTTGTGGTCCCTGTCCTCCCCTGGTACCAGATGATTAGTTTGTGGTCCCTGTCCTCCCCTGATACCAGATGATTAGGTTGTGGTCCCTGTCCTCCCCTGACACCAGATGATTAGGTTGTGGTCCTTGTCCGCCCCTTAGGTTGTGGTCCCTGTCCTCCCCTGATTCCAGATGATTAGGTTGTGGTCCCTGTCCTCCCCTGATACCAGATGATTAGGTTTGGTCCCTGTCCTCCCCTGATACCAGATGATTAGGTTTGTGGTCCCTGTCCTCCCCTGATACCAGATGATTAGGTTGTGGTCCCAGTCCGCCCCTGATACCAGATGATTAGGTTGTGGTCTCTGTCCGCCCCTGATACCAGATGATTAGGTTGTGGTCCCTGTCCGCCCCTGATACCAGATGATTAGGTTGTGGTCCCTGTCCGCCCCTGATACCAGATGATTAGGTTGTGGTCCCAGTCCGCCCCTGATACCAGATGATTAGGTTGTGGTCCCTGTCCGCCCCTGATACCAGATGATTAGGTTGTGGTCCCTGTCCGCCCCTGATACCAGATGATTAGGTTGTGGTCCCTGTCCGCCCCTGATACCAGATGATTAGGTTGTGGTCCCTGTCCTCCCCTGATACCAGATGATTAGGTTGTGGTCCCTGTCCTCCCCTGATACCAGATGATTAGGTTGTGGTCACTGTGCTCCCCTGATGCCAGATAATTAGGTTGTGGTCCCTGTCCGCCCCTGATACCAGATGATTAGGTTGTGGTCCCTGTCCTCCCCTGATACCAGATGATTAGGTTGTGGTCCCTGTCCTCCCCTTAGGTTGTGGTCCCTGTCCTCCCCTGATACCAGATGATTAGGTTGTGGTCCCTGTCCTCCCCTGATGCCAGATGATTCGGTTGTGGTCCCTGTTCTCCCCTGATACCAGATGATTAGGTTGTGGTCCCTGTCCTCCCCTTAGGTTGTGGTCCCTGTCCACCCCTGATACCAGATGATTAGGTTGTGGTCCCAGTCTGCCCCTGATACCAGATGATTAGGTTGTGGTCCCTGTCCTCCCCTGATTCCAGATGATTAGGTTGTGGTCCCTGTCCTCCCCTGATACCAGATGATTAGGTTGTGGTCCCTGTCCTCCCCTTAGGTTGTGGTCCCTGTCCTCCCCTGATACCAGATGATTAGGTTGTGGTCCCTGTCCTCCCCTTAGGTTGTGGTCCCTGTCCTCCCCTTAGGTTGTGGTCCCTGTCCTCCCCTGATACCAGATGATTAGGTTGTGGTCCCTGTCCTCCCCTTAGGTTGTGGTCCCTGCCCTCCCCTGATACCAGATGATTAGGTTGTGGTCCCTGCCCTCCCCTGATACCAGATGATTAGGTTGTGGTCCCTGTCCATCCCTGATACCAGATGATTAGGTTGTGGTCCTTGTCCGCCCCTTAGGTTGTGGTCCCTGTCCTCCCCTGATACCAGATGATTAAGTTGTGGTCCCTGTCCGCCCCTGATTCCAGATGATTAGGTTGTGGTCCCTGTCCTCCCCTGATACCAGATGATTAGGTTGTGGTCCTTGTCCGCCCCTTAGGTTGTGGTCCCTGTCCTACCCTGATACCAGATGATTAGGTTGTGGTCCCTGTCCACCCCTGATACCAGATGATTAGGTTGTGGTCCCTGTCCGCCCCTGATACCAGATGATTAGGTTGTGGTCCCTGTCCGCCCCTGATTCCAGATGATTAGGTTGTGGTCCCTGTCCTCCCCTGGTACCAGATGATTAGTTTGTGGTCCCTGTCCTCCCCTGATACCAGATGATTAGGTTGTGGTCCCTGTCCTCCCCTGATACCAGATGATTAGGTTGTGGTCCCTGTCCGCCCCTGATACCAGATGATTAGGTTGTGGTCCCTGTCTGCCCCTGATACCAGATGATTAGGTTGTGGTCCCAGTCCGCCCCTGATACCAGATGATTAGGTTGTGGTCCCTGTCCTCCCCTGATACCAGATGATAAGGTTGTGGTCCCTGTCCTCCCCTGATACCAGATGATTAGGTTGTGGTCCCAGTCCGCCCCTGATACCAGATGATTAGGTTGTGGTCCTTGTCCGCCCCTGATACCAGATGATTAGGTTGTGGTCCCAGTCCGCCCCTGATACCAGATGATTAGGTTGTGGTCCCTGTCCTCCCCTGATACCAGATGATTAGGTTGTGGTCCCTGTCCGCCCTTGATACCAGATGATTAGGTTGTGGTCCCTGTCCGCCCCTGATACCAGATGATTAGGTTGTGGTCCTTGTCTGCCCCTGATACCAGATGATTAGGTTGGGGTCCCAGTCCACCCCTGATACCAGATGATTAGGTTGTGGTCCTTGTCCGCCCCTTAGGTTGTGGTCCCTGTCCTCCCCTGATACCAGATGATTAGGTTGTGGTCCCTGTCCGCCCCTGATTCCAGATGATTAGGTTGTGGTCCCTGTCCTCCCCTGATACCAGATGATTAGGTTTGGTCCCTGTCCTCCCCTGATACCAGATGATTAGGTTTGTGGTCCCTGTCCTCCCCTGATACCAGATGATTAGGTTGTGGTCCCAGTCCGCCCCTGATACCAGATGATTAGGTTGTGGTCCCTGTCCGCCCCTGATACCAGATGATTAGGTTGTGGTCCCTGTCCGCCCCTGATACCAGATGATTAGGTTGTGGTCCCTGTCCGCCCCTGATACCAGATGATTAGGTTGTGGTCCCAGTCCGCCCCTGATACCAGATGATTAGGTTGTGGTCCCTGTCCGCCCCTGATACCAGATGATTAGGTTGTGGTCCCTGTCCGCCCCTGATACCAGATGATTAGGTTGTGGTCTCTGTCCGCCCCTGATACCAGATGATTAGGTTGTGGTCCCTGCCCGCCCCTGATACCAGATGATTAGGTTGTGGTCCCAGTCCGCCCCTGATACCAGATGATTATGTTGGGGTCCCAGTCCGCCCCTGATACCAGATGATTAGGTTGTGGTCCCTGTCCTCCCCTGATACCAGATGATTAGGTTGTGGTCCCTGTCCTCCCCTGATACCAGATGATTAGGTTGTGGTCCCTGTCCGCCCCTGATACCAGATGATTAGGTTGTGGTCCTTGTCTGCCCCTGATACCAGATGATTAGGTTGTGGTCCCTGTCCATCCCTGATACCAGATGATTAGGTTGTGGTCCTTGTCCGCCCCTTAGGTTGTGGTCCCTGTCCTCCCCTGATACCAGATGATTAGGTTGTGGTCCCTGTCCGCCCCTGATTCCAGATGATTAGGTTGTGGTCCCTGTCCTCCCCTGATACCAGATGATTAGGTTGTGGTCCTTGTCCGCCCCTTAGGTTGTGGTCCCTGTCCTACCCTGATACCAGATGATTAGGTTGTGGTCCCTGTCCGCCCCTGATTCCAGATGATTAGGTTGTGGTCCCTGTCCTCCCCTGGTACCAGATTATTAGTTTGTGGTCCCTGTCCTCCCCTGATACCAGATGATTAGGTTGTGGTCCCTGTCCTCCCCTGATACCAGATGATTAGGTTGTGGTCCCTGTCCGCCCCTGATACCAGATGATTAGGTTGTGGTCCCTGTCTGCCCCTGATACCATATGATTAGGTTGTGGTCCCAGTCCGCCCCTGATACCAGATGATTAGGTTGTGGTCCCTGTCCTCCCCTGATACCAGATGATTAGGTTGTGGTCCCTGTCCTCCCCTGATACCAGATGATTAGGTTGTGGTCCCAGTCCGCCCCCTATACCAGATGATTAGGTTGTGGTCCTTGTCCGCCCCTGATACCAGATGATTAGGTTGTGGTCCCAGTCCGCCCCTGATACCAGATGATTAGGTTGTGGTCCCTGTCCTCCCCTGATACCAGATGATTAGGTTGTGTTCCCTGTCCGCCCTTGATACCAGATGATTAGGTTGTGGTCCCTGTCCGCCCCTGATACCAGATGATTAGGTTGTGGTCCTTGTCTGCCCCTGATACCAGATGATTAGTTTGTGGTCCCTGTCCACCCCTGATACCAGATGATTAGGTTGTGGCCCTTGTCCGCCCCTTAGGTTGTGGTCCCTGTCCTCCCCTGATACCAGATGATTAGGTTGTGGTCCCTTTCCGCCCCTGATTCCAGATGATTAGCTTGTGGTCCCTGTCCTCCCCTGATACCAGATATTTAGGTTTGGTCCCTGTCCTCCCCTGATACCAGATGATTAGGTTTGTGGTCCCTGTCCTCCCCTGATACCAGATGATTAGGTTGTGGTCCCAGTCCGCCCCTGATACCAGATGATTAGGTTGTGGTCCCTGTCCGCCCCTGATACCAGATGATTAGGTTGTGGTCCCTGTCCGCCCCTGATACCAGATGATTAGGTTGTGGTCCCTGTCCGCCCCTGATACCAGATGATTAGGTTGTGGTCCCAGTCCGCCCCTGATACCAGATGATTAGGTTGTGGTCCCTGTCCGCCCCTGATACCAGATGATTAGGTTGTGGTCCCTGTCCGCCCCTGATACAAGATGATTAGGTTGTGGTCTCTGTCCGCCCCTGATACCAGATGATTAGGTTGTGGTCCCTGCCCGCCCCTGATACCAGATGATTAGGTTGTGGTCCCAGTCCGCCCCTGATACCAGATGATTAGGTTGGGGTCCCAGTCCGCCCCTGATACCAGATGATTAGGTTGTGGTCCCTGTCCTCCCCTGATACCAGATGATTAGGTTGTGGTCCCTGTCCTCCCCTGATACCAGATGATTAGGTTGTGGTCCCTGTCCGCCCCTGATACCAGATGATTAGGTTGTGGTCCCTGTCTGCCCCTGATACCAGATGATTAGGTTGTGGTCCCTGTCCTCCCCTGATACCAGATGATTAGGTTGTGGTCCCTGTCCTCCCCTGATACCAGATGATTAGGTTGTGGTCCCTGTGCTCCCCTGATGCCAGATGATTAGGTTGTGGTCCCTGTCCGCCCCTGATACCAAATGATTAGGTTGTGGTCCCTGTCCTCCCCTGATACCAGATGATTAGGTTGTGGTCCCTGTCCTCCCCTGATACCAGATGATTAGGTTGTGGTCCCTGTCCTCCCCTGATACCAGATGATTAGTTTGTGGTCCCTGTCCTCCCCTGATACCAGATGATTAGGTTATGGTCCCTGTCCTCCCCTGATACCAGATGATTAGGTTGTGGTCCCTGTCCTCCCCTTAGGTTGTGGTCCCTGTCCTCCCCTGATACCAGATGATTAGGTTGTGGTCCCTGTCCTCCCCTGATGCCAGATGATTCGGTTGTGGTCCCTGTTCTCACCTGATACCAGATGATTAGGTTGTGGTCCCTGTCCTCCCCTTAGGTTGTGGTCCCTGTCCTCCCCTGATACCAGATGATTAGGTTGTGGTCCCTGTCCTCCCCTGATACCAGATGATTAGGTTGTGGTCCCTGTCCTCCCCTGATTCCAGATGATTAGGTTGTGGTCCCTGTCCTCCCCTGATACCAGATGATTAGGTTGTGGTCCCTGTCCTCCCCTGATACCAGATGATTAGGTTGTGGTCCCGGTCCACCCCTGATTCCAGATGATTAGGTTGTGGTCCTTGTCCGCCCCTTAGGTTGTGGTCCCTGTCCTCCCCTGATTCCAGATGATTAGGTTGTGGTCCCTGTCCTCCCCTGATACCAGATGATTAGGTTGTGGTCCCGGTCCACCCCTGATTCCAGATGGCCCCTTAGGTTGTGGTCCCTGTCCGCCCCTGATACCAGATGATTAGGTTGTGGTCCTTGTCCGCCCCTTAGGTTGTGGTCCCTGTCCTCCCCTGATACCAGATGATTAGGTTGTGGTCCCTGTCCTCCCCTGATACCAGATGATTAGGTTGTGGTCCCTGTGCTCCCCTGATGCCAGATGATTAGGTTGTGGTCCCTGTCCGCCCCTGATACCAAATGATTAGGTTGTGGTCCCTGTCCTCCCCTGATACCAGATGATTAGGTTGTGGTCCCTGTCCTCCCCTGATACCAGATGATTAGGTTGTGGTCCCTGTCCTCCCCTGATACCAGATGATTAGTTTGTGGTCCCTGTCCTCCCCTGATACCAGATGATTAGGTTATGGTCCCTGTCCTCCCCTGATACCAGATGATTAGGTTGTGGTCCCTGTCCTCCCCTTAGGTTGTGGTCCCTGTCCTCCCCTGATACCAGATGATTAGGTTGTGGTCCCTGTCCTCCCCTGATGCCAGATGATTCGGTTGTGGTCCCTGTTCTCACCTGATACCAGATGATTAGGTTGTGGTCCCTGTCCTCCCCTTAGGTTGTGGTCCCTGTCCACCCCTGATACCAGATGATTAGGTTGTGGTCCCTGTCCTCCCCTGATACCAGATGATTAGGTTGTGGTCCCTGTCCTCCCCTGATTCCAGATGATTAGGTTGTGGTCCCTGTCCTCCCCTGATACCAGATGATTAGGTTGTGGTCCCGGTCCACCCCTGATTCCAGATGATTAGGTTGTGGTCCTTGTCCGCCCCTTAGGTTGTGGTCCCTGTCCGCCCCTGATACCAGATGATTAGGTTGTGGTCCTTGTCCGCCCCTTAGGTTGTGGTCCCTGTCCTCCCCTGATACCAGATGATTAGGTTGTGGTCCCTGTCCGCCCCTGATTCCAGATGATTAGGTTGTGGTCCCTGTCCTCCCCTGATACCAGATGATTAGGTTGTGGTCCCTGTCCTCCCCTGATACCAGATGATTAGGTTGTGGTCCCTGTCCTCCCCTTAGGTTGTGGTCCCTGTCCACCCCTGATACCAGATGATTAGGTTGTGGTCCCTGTCCTCCCATGATACCAGATGATTAGGTTGTGGTCCCTGTCCTCCCCTGATACCAGATGATTAGGTTGTGGTCCCTGTCCTCCCCTGATACCAGATGATTAGGTTGTGGTCCCTGTCCTCCCCTGATACCAGATGATTAGGTTGTGGTCCCTGTCCTCCCCTGATACCAGATGATTAGGTTGTGGTCCCTGTCCGCCCCTGATACCAGATGATTAGGCTGTGGTCCCTGTCCGCCCCTGATACCAGATGATTAGGTTGTGGTCCCTGTCCGCCCCTGATACCAGATGATTAGGTTGTCGTCCCTGTCCGCCCCTGATACCAGATGATTAGGTTGTCGTCCCTGTCCGCCCCTGATACCAGATGATTAGGTTGTCGTCCCTGTCCGCCCCTGATACCAGATGATTAGGTTGTCGTCCCTGTCCGCCCCTGATAGCAGATGATTAGGTTGTGGTCCCTGTCCTCCCCTGATACCAGATGATTAGGTTGTGGTTCCTGTCCTCCCCTGATACCAGATGATTAGGTTGTGGTCCCTGTCCTCCCCTGATACCAGATGATTAGGTTGTGGTCCCTGTCCTCCCCTGATACCAGATGATTAGGTTGTGGTCCCTGTCCTCCCCTGATGCCAGATGATTCGGTTGTGGTCCCTGTCCTCCCCTGATACCAGATGATTAGGTTGTGGTCCCTGTCCGCCCCGGATACCAGATGATTAGGTTGTGGTCCCTGTCCTCCCCTTAGGTTGTGGTCCCTGTCCTCCCCTGATACCAGATGATTAGGTTGTGGTCCCTGTCCTCCCCTGATACCAGATGATTAGGTTGTGGTCCCAGTCCTCCCCTGATACCAGATGATTAGGTTGTGGTCCCAGTCCTCCCCTGATACCAGATGATTAGGTTGTGGTTCTTGTCCTCCCCTGATACCAGATGATTAGGTTGTGGTCCCTGTCCTCCCCTGATACCAGATGATTAGGTTGTGGTCCCTGTCCTCCCCTGATACCAGATGATTAGGTTGTGGTCCCTGTCCTCCCCTGATGCCAGATGATTCGGTTGTGGTCCCTGTCCTCCCCTGATACCAGATGATTAGGTTGTGGTCCCTGTCCGCCCCGGATACCAGATGATTAGGTTGTGGTCCCTGTCCTCCCCTTAGGTTGTGGTCCCTGTCCTCCCCTGATACCAGATGATTAGGTTGTGGTCCCTGTCCTCCCCTGATACCAGATGATTAGGTTGTGGTCCCAGTCCTCCCCTGATACCAGATGATTAGGTTGTGGTCCCAGTCCTCCCCTGATACCAGATGATTAGGTTGTGAAATATGTGTTTTTTCTAGATATTCCAATCCATTTACTTGTATTTTCATTGGAGGACCTCCTGAATTCCAGTTGACTTTGTCACTGCCATTCATGCAGTGACGGCTTGGTCTGTGGTTTTCCCTTGGGCTAATGGTTAATAACATGTTGGCTTAGAGTACCAGAGCTCGCCGGTCTGATCACACCAGTGATTTCCTTCTGACAGGAAGGTTTTCGTAGCAACAGGGCCGGACCGGGGCCCGGGGCCACGGATCAGAGGTGAGAAGAACAACACGCTCAGTGACGAACATCCAACCAGAGAGTCAGAAGGAGGTCGAACTGATGGACGGATGGATGGATGACAGACGGATGAAGGGTGGAATAAGAAGGAAAGGGTGGAGGAAACGCAGCCAGAGAAGATGGAGATTCCATCTCCACACAACCCTTGTTTTCTCATTTCACTTCCTACCCTGATGGGTAACAACGGTAACTAACCCTAGCACTCATCTGATTGGCTGACAGACGTGTGTTTGTTTAATGCCCGGTCCAATCAGGAAGCAATGACTGATAAGGTTGTGAGAGTGGTGACAGTTTGTCTCCCCCCGCCCCCCCATTGAGATGTTAAGTGCAGGGAAATGATCAGGTTGCTGTTGACATTATGATGCTGCGAATAACATGCCCACTGGGCACCGATGTCAGTTCAACTTCTAGTTTTGTTGTACATTTGGTTGAGTTGTCAACTGATATGAATTCAAAGTGAAATCAAAAATCAAACAAAAAAATACCAGCATGTCATTGGATTTAAGTTAAAACTAGAAAATTCCTTTATATTGATAAGTAAAAAAATATATATATTTAATCAGTGTTTCCACGTTGATTCACTGTCATCACATGGATAAAAAAAAATGAAATGACGTGGCAACAACTTTGTTTCAACCAATTTTGCCCAGTGAGGACTCTCTCTCTCTTTGTCCTCCCTCAGCACTTGTGACCTGGAAATGTAACACTGGAGAAAAGTGATTGTTATCACAACATGGGGCAAACCTATTGTCACACCCCTCTGACAGACAGCATGTGAAAGTAAAGTACTACAGTGTTGTGGTAACAAAGAACATTTTAGAGGTCCCATTATTCATGTTGAATGAATGTCCAATTTATTAACTGAAGATTGAAAACCTCTCTGGCAATATTCTCACACAGCATAACCTGCACCAACTGGTGACACACATTACAGCTGTTGGAGAGAAACTCTGCTGACCTGGTGCAGTCTTATGTTCAAGAGTGTAGAGTGGTTATCAGCGATGAACTGTGATCCACAGTGTGTTTCTCTGGTACTCAGAGTTGAACTGTGTTTTGGTCTGACTGTTTCCCTTGTACTCAGAGTTGAACTGTGTTTTGGTCTGACTGTTTCCCTTGTACTCAGAGTTTAACTGTGTTTTGGTCTGACTGTTTCCCTTGTACTCAGAGTTGAACTGTGTTTTGGTCTGACTGTTTCCCTTGTACTCAGAGTTTAACTGTGTTTTGGTCTGACTGTTTCCCTTGTACTCAGAGTTGAACTGTGTTTTGGTCTGACTGTTTCTCTTGTACTCAGAGTTGAACTGTGTTTTGGTCTGACTGTTTCTCTTGTACTCAGAGTTGAACTGTGTTTTGGTCTGACTGTTTCTCTTGTACTCAGAGTTGAACTGTGTTTTGGTCTGACTGTTTCTCTGGTACTCAGAGTTGAACTGTGTTCCACTTCTCAGAAGTTGATTGCATCATGATAGTTTGACGAATATACTGTACAAACGGCATTCCTCTCAGGAAAGACATGAGACGAAGACTCGACCAAAAGACAAGACAAGCCATTAACATTTCCCTGGAACAAAGTGAGAGACAAGTCCCATACAAAGTGAGAGACAAGTCCCGTACAAAGTGAGAGAGAAGTCCCGTACAAAGTGAGAGAGAAGTCCCGTACAAAGTGAGAGAGAAGTCCCGTACAAAGCGAGAGAGAAGTCCCGTACAAAGCGAGAGAGAAGTCCCGTACAAAGCGAGAGAGAAGTCCCGTACAAAGCGAGAGAGAAGTCCCGTACAAAGTGAGAGAGAAGTCCCGTACAAAGCGAGAGAGAAGTCCCGTACAAAGTGAGAGAGAAGTCCCGTACAAAGCGAGAGAGAATTCCCGTACAAAGTGAGAGAGAAGTCCCGTACAAAGCGAGAGAGAAGTCCCGTACAAAGTGAGAGAGAAGTCCCGTACAAAGCGAGAGAGAAGTCCCGTACAAAGTGAGAGAGAAGTCCCTTACGGACGATCCAGATCTGTCAAACGCCGGCCCGGGTCTCATGATGTTACATGATTATAAAACCTAATCTTTGCAAGATGGCTTATCACAGCCGGAGAGCGGCGGTTCGAGTGCCAATGGGATGGAAATGTAAGCTCTATTACCGATCTGTGTCCTGGGGGGAATCCAGACACTAATTGTTGAATGCTTCACTTGATTTTTTGGCAGCGGATGAGACAGACTCACATACTGAACTGTAAGTGTTGTCTGGGGCAGAAGCCGAGTAGACACCAGTGGTCAGTCCGTGTGTCACGATCGTCATAAGAAGCGGACCAAAGCACAGCGTGGTGCGAATGCATCGTTTAATAGATGACGGAAAAACACCAAGTAAACTGTACAAAAACAATAAACAAATAATGACCGTGAAGCTAGAAATGAGACCTGTGCTGACACAAGCAACTAACATAGACAATCACCCACAAACACACAGTGAAACCCAGGCTACCTAAGTATGATTCTCAATCAGAGACAACTAATGACACCTGCCTCTGATTGAGAACCATACTAGGCCGAAACATAGAAGTCCCAAAATCATAGAAAAACAAACATAGACTGCCCACCCCAACTCATGCCCAGACCATACTAAATAATGACAAAACAAAGGTCAGAACGTGACACCGTGTTAAACACTTCTGAATGGTGCGTAGACCAGGGTCAACTCGTGTTAAACGCTTCTGATTGGTGCGTAGACCAGGGTCAGCCCATGTTAAACACTTCTGATTGGTGCGTAGACCAGGGTCAGCCCGTGTTAAATGCTTCTGATTAGTGCGTAGACCAGGGTCAACCCGTGTTAAACGCTTCTGATTGGTGCGTAGACCAGAGTCAACCCGTGTTAAACGCTTCTGATTGGTGCGTAGACCTGGGTCAGCCCGTGTTAAACGCTTCTGATTGGTGCGTAGACCAGGGTCAACCCGTGTTAAACGCTTCTGATTGGTGCGTAGACCAGGGTCAGCCCGTGTTAACCGCTTCTGATTGGTGCGTAGACCAGGGTCAGCCCGTGTTAACCGCTTCTGATTGGTGCGTAGACCAGGGTCAGCCTGTTAAACAACTTCTGATTGGCGCGTAGACCAGGGTCAGTCCGTGTTAAATGCTTCTGATTGGCGCGTAGACCAGGGTCAGTCCGTGTTAAATGCTTCTGATTGGCGCGTAGACCAGGGTCAGTCCGTGTTAAATTATTCTGATTGGCGCGTAGACTAGGGTCAGTCCGTATTAAATGCTTCTGATTGGTGCGTAGACAAGGGTCAGCCTGTTAAACAACTTCTGATTGGTGCGTAGACCAGGGTCAGCCTGTTAAACAACTTCTGATTGGTGCGTAGACCAGGGTAAGCCCATGTTAAACGTTTCTGATTGATGTGTAAGCCAGGGTCAGCCTGTTAAACAACTTCTGATTGTTCGTAAGTTTACATACACTAAGTTGACTGTGCCTTTTAACAGCTTGGAAAATTCCAGAAAATTATGTCATGGATTTAGAAGCTTCTGATAGGCTAATTGACATCATTTGAGTCAATTGGAGGTGTACCTGTGGATGTATTTCAAGGCCAACCTTCAAACTCAGTGCCTCTTTGCTAGACATCACGGGAAAATCAAAATAAATCAGCCAAGACCTCTAGTTTAGTTTTTATATTAAACTCAAATCAAATTGATTTATATAGCCCTTCGTAAATCAGCTGATATCTCAAAGTGCTGTACAGAAACCCAGCCTAAAACCCCAAACAGCAAGCAATGCAGGTGTAGAAGCACGGTGGCTAGGAAAAACTCCCTAGAAAGGCCAAAACCTAGGAAGAAACCTAGAGAGGAACCAGGCTATGAGGGGTGGCCAGTCCTCTTCTGGCTGTGCCTGGTGGAGATTATAACAGAAAATGGCCAAGATGTTTAAATGTTCATAAATGACCAGCATGGTACAATAATAATAAGGCAGAACAGTTGAAACTGGAGCAGCAGCACGGCCAGGTGGACTGGGGACAGCAAGGATTCATCATGTCAGGTAGTCCTGAGGCATGGTCCAAGGGCTCAGGTCCTCCGAGAGAGAGAAAGAAAGAGAGAAAGAGAGAATTAGAGAGAGCACACTTAAATTCACACAGGACACCGAATAAGACAGGAGACGTACTCCAGATATAACAAACTGACCCTAGCCCCCCGACACATAAACTACTGCAGCATAAATACTGGAGGCTGGGACAAGTCTGGTTCATCCTTGGGAGCAATTTCCAAATTCCTGACGGTACCACATTCATCTGTACAAACAATAGTACGCAAGTAAAAACACCATGGGACCACGCAGCAGTCATACTGCTCAGGAAGGAGACGCGTTCTGTCTCCTAGAGATGAACGTACTTTGGTGCCGAAAAGTGCAAATAAATCCCAGAACAACAGCAAAGGACCCTGTGAAGATGCTGGAGGAAACAGGTACAAAAGTATCTGTATCCATAGTATTAAACGCCCTATATGCATCCCAACCGTGAAGCATGGGGGTGGCAGCATCATGTTGTGGGGTGCTTTGCTGCAGGTGGGACTGGTGCACATCGAAAAGTAGATGGCATCATGAGGAACGCAAATTATGTGGATGTACTGAAGCAACATTTCAAGACATCAGTCAGGGAGTTAAAGCTTGGTCGCAAATGGGTCTTCTAAATGGACAAGGACCCCAAGCATACTTCCAAAGTTGTGGCAAAATGGCTTAAGTCAAGTTATTGGAGTGGCCATCACAAAGCGCTGACCTCAACCCTATAAAACATTTGTGGGCAGAACTGAAAAAGCGTGTGAGCGCAAGGAGGCCTACAAACCTGACTCAGTTACACCAGCTCTGTTAGGAGGAATGGGCCTCCTAACTTATAGTGGGAAACTTGTGGAAGGCTACCCAAAACGTTTTAAAGGCAGTCCTCCCGAATACTAATTGAGTGTATGTACATTTCTGACTCACTGGGAATGTGATGAAAGAAATGAAAACTGAAATAAATCATCCTCTCTGACATTTCACATTCTTAAAATAAAGTGGAGATCCTAACTGACCTAAAACAGGGATTTTTTTTTGACTCTGATTAAATGTCAGGAATGTTTAAATGTATTTGTCTGAAGTGTATCTCAACTTCCGACTTCAACTGTTGACTGTTTGTTACTGACTGTTTGTTACTGACTGTTTGTTACTGACTGTTTGTTACTGACTGTTTGTTACTGTTGACTGTTTGTTGCTGATGACTGTTTGTTACTGACTGTTTGTTACTGACTGTTTGTTACTGTTGACTGTTGCTGTTGACTGTTTGTTACTGACTGTTTGTTACTGACTGTTTGTTACTGACTGTTTGTTACTGTTGACTGTTGCTGTTGACTGTTTGTTACTGACTGTTTGTTACTGACTGTTTGTTACTGTTGACTGTTTGTTACTGACTGTTTGTTACTGACTGTTTGTTACTGACTGTTTGTTACTGACTGTTTGTTACTGACCGTTTGTTACTGTTGACTGTTTGTTACTGACCGTTTGTTACTGTTGACTGTTTGTTACTGACTGTTTGTTGCTGTTGACTGTTTGACTGTTTGTTACTGACTGTTTGTTACTGACTGTTTGTTACTGACTGTTTGTTACTGACCATTTGTTACAGTTGACTGTTTGTTACTGTTGACTGTTTGTTACTGTTGACTGTTACTGTTGACTGTTGCTGTTGACTGTTTGTTACTGCTGGCCGTTTGTTACTGTTGACTGTTTGTTGCTGTTGACTGTTTGTTACTGTTGACTGTTACTGTTGACTGTTGCTGTTGACTGTTTGTTACTGTTGACTGTTTGTTACTGTTGACTGTTTGTTGCTGTTGACTGTTTGTTACTGTTGACTGTTTGTTACTGTTGACTGTTACTATTGACTGTTTGTTACTGTTGACTGTTTGTTACTGACTGTTTGTTACTGTTGACTGTTTGTTACTGACTGTTTGTTACTGTTGACTGTTTGTTACTGTTGACTGTTTGTTACTGACTGTTTGTTACTGACTGTTTGTTACTGACTGTTTGTTACTGTTGACTGTTTGTTACTGTTGACTGTTTTTTACTGACTGTTTGTTACTGACTGTTTGTTACTGTTGACTGTTTGTTACTGACTGTTTGTTACTATTGACTGTTTGTTACTTTGGACTGTTTGTTGCTGTTGACTGTTTGTTGCTGTTGACTGTTTGTTACTGTTGACTGTTTGCTACTGTTGACTGTTTGTTGCTGTTGACTGTTTGTTACTGTTGACTGTTTGTTGCTGTTGACTGTTTGTTGCTGTTGACTGTTTGTTGCTGTTGACTGTTTGTTACTGTTGACTGTTGACTGTTTGTTGCTGTTGATTGTTGACTGTTTGTTGCTGTTGACTGTTTGCTACTGTTGACTGTTTGTTACTGTTGACTGTTTGTTACTGTTGACTGTTGACTGTTTGTTGCTGTTGACTGTTTGTTACTGTTGACTGTTTGCTACTGTTGACTGTTTGTTGCTGTGGACTGTTTGTTACTGTTGACTGTTGACTGTTTGTTACTGACTGTTTGTTACTGACTGTTTGTTACTGTTGACTGTTTGTTGCTGTTGACTGTTTGTTACTGTTGACTGTTTGCTACTGTTGACTGTTTGTTGCTGTTGACTGTTTGCTACTGTTGACTGTTTGCTACTGTTGACTGTTTGTTACTGTTGACTGTTTGTTGCTGTTGACTGTTTGCTACTGTTGCCTGTTTGTTGCTGTTGACTGTTTGCTACTGTTGACTGTTTGTTACTGTTGACTGTTTGTTACTGTTGACTGTTTGCTACTGTTGACTGTTTGTTGCTGTTGACTGTTTGCTACTGTTGACTGTTTGTTACTGTTGACTGTTTGTTGCTGTTGACTGTTTGCTACTGTTGCCTGTTTGTTGCTGTTGACTGTTTGCTACTGTTGACTGTTTGTTACTGTTGACTGTTTGCTACTGTTGACTGTTTGCTACTGTTGACTGTTTGTTGCTGTTGACTGTTTGTTACTGACTGTTTGTTACTGTTGACTGTTTGTTACTGTTGACTGTTTGTTACTGACTGTTTGTTACTGACTGTTTGTTACTGACTGTTTGTTACTGTTGACTGTTTGTTACTGTTGACTGTTTGTTACTGACTGTTTGTTACTGACTGTTTGTTACTGTTGACTGTTTGTTACTGACTGTTTGTTACTATTGACTGTTTGTTACTTTGGACTGTTTGTTGCTGTTGACTGTTTGTTGCTGTTGACTGTTTGCTACTGTTGACTGTTTGTTACTGTTGACTGTTTGTTGCTGTTGACTGTTTGCTACTGTTGCCTGTTTGTTGCTGTTGACTGTTTGCTACTGTTGACTGTTTGTTACTGTTGACTGTTTGCTACTGTTGACTGTTTGCTACTGTTGACTGTTTGTTACTGTTGACTGTTTGTTACTGACTGTTTGTTACTGTTGACTGTTTGTTACTGTTGACTGTTTGTTACTGACTGTTTGTTACTGACTGTTTGTTACTGACTGTTTGTTACTGTTGACTGTTTGTTACTGTTGACTGTTTGTTACTGACTGTTTGTTACTGACTGTTTGTTACTGTTGACTGTTTGTTACTGACTGTTTGTTACTATTGACTGTTTGTTACTTTGGACTGTTTGTTGCTGTTGACTGTTTGTTGCTGTTGACTGTTTGTTACTGTTGACTGTTTGCTACTGTTGACTGTTTGTTACTGTTGACTGTTTGTTGCTGTTGACTGTTTGTTGCTGTTGACTGTTTGTTGCTGTTGACTGTTTGTTACTGTTGACTGTTGACTGTTTGTTGCTGTTGATTGTTGACTGTTTGTTGCTGTTGACTGTTTGCTACTGTTGACTGTTTGTTACTGTTGACTGTTTGTTACTGTTGACTGTTGACTGTTTGTTGCTGTTGACTGTTTGTTACTGTTGACTGTTTGCTACTGTTGACTGTTTGTTGCTGTGGACTGTTTGTTACTGTTGACTGTTGACTGTTTGTTACTGACTGTTTGTTACTGTTGACTGTTTGTTACTGACTGTTTGTTACTGTTGACTGTTTGTTGCTGTTGACTGTTTGTTACTGTTGACTGTTTGCTACTGTTGACTGTTTGTTGCTGTTGACTGTTTGCTACTGTTGACTGTTTGTTACTGTTGACTGTTTGTTGCTGTTGACTGTTTGCTACTGTTGCCTGTTTGTTGCTGTTGACTGTTTGCTACTGTTGACTGTTTGTTACTGTTGACTGTTTGTTACTGTTGACTGTTTGCTACTGTTGACTGTTTGTTGCTGTTGACTGTTTGCTACTGTTGACTGTTTGTTACTGTTGACTGTTTGTTGCTGTTGACTGTTTGTTACTGACTGTTTGCTATTGTTGACTGTTTGCTACTGTTGACTGTTTGTTACTGTTGACTGTTTGTTACTGTTGACTGTTTGTAACTGACTGTTTGTTACTGTTGACTGTTTGTAACTGACTGTTTGTTACTGTTGACTGTTTGTTACTGTTGACCGTTTGTTACTGTTGACTGTTTGTTACTGTTGACTGTTTGTTACTGTTGACTGTTTGTTACTGTTGACTGTTACTGTTGACTGTTTGTTACTGTTGACTGTTTGCTACTGTTGACTGTTTGCTACTGTTGACTGTTTGTTGCTGTTGACTGTTTGTTACTGTTGACTGTTTGTTACTGACTGTTTGTTACTGACTGTTTGTTACTGTTGACTGTTTGTTACTGTTGACTGTTTGTTACTGACTGTTTGTTACTGACTGTTTGTTACTGACTGTTTACATTTACATTTACATTTACATTTAAGTCATTTAGCAGACGCTCTTATCCAGAGCGACTTACGACATGTTTGTTACTGACTGTTTGTTACTGTTGACTGTTTGTTACTGTTGACTGTTTGTTACTGACTGTTTGTTACTGACTGTTTGTTTGACTGTTTGTTACTGTTGACTGTTTGTTACTGACTGTTTGTTACTGTTGACTGTTACTGTTGACTGTTTGTTACTGTTGACTGTTTGTTACTGACTGTTTGTTACTGTTGACTGTTTGTTACTGTTGACTGTTTGTTACTGACTGTTTGTTACTGACTGTTTGTTACTGTTGACTGTTTGTTACTGTTGACTGTTTGCTATTGTTGACTGTTACTGTTGACTGTTTGTTACTGTTGACTGTTTGCTACTGTTGACTGTTTGTTGCTGTTGACTGTTTGTTACTGTTGACTGTTACTGTTGACTGTTTGTTACTGACTCTTTGTTACTGTTGACTGTTTGTTACTGACTGTTTGTTACTGACTGTTTGTTACTGTTGACTGTTTGTTACTGTTGACTGTTTGTTACTGTTGACTGTTTGTTACTGACTGTTTGTTACTGACTGTTTGTTACTGTTGACTGTTTGTTACTGTTGACTGTTTGCTATTGTTGACTGTTACTGTTGACTGTTTGTTACTGTTGACTGTTTGTTACTGACTGTTTGTTACTGTTGACTGTTTGTTACTGACTGTTTGTTACTGAATGTTTGTTACTGTTGACTGTTTGTTACTGTTGACTGTTTGTTACTGACTGTTTGTTACTGTTGACTGTTTGTTACTGTTGACTGTTTGTTACTGTTGACTGTTTGTTACTGACTGTTTGTTGCTGTTGACTGTTTGTTGCTGTTGACTGTTTGTTGCTGTTGACTGTTTGTTACTGACTGTTTGTTACTGTTGACTGTTACTGTTGACTGTTTGTTACTGACTGTTTGTTACTGTTGACTGTTTGTTACTGTTGACTGTTTGCTATTGTTGACTGTTACTGTTGACTGTTTGTTACTGTTGACTGTTTGTTACTGTTGACTGTTACTGTTGACTGTTTGTTACTGACTGTTTGTTACTGTTGACGGTTTGTTACTGACTGTTTGTTACTGACTGTTTGTTACTGTTGACTGTTTGTTACTGACTGTTTGTTACTGAATGTTTGTTACTGTTGACTGTTTGTTACTGTTGACTGTTTGTTACTGACTGTTTGTTACTGTTGACTGTTTGTTACTGTTGACTGTTTGTTACTGTTGACTGTTTGTTACTGACTGTTTGTTGCTGTTGACTGTTTGTTGCTGTTGACTGTTTGTTGCTGTTGACTGTTTGTTACTGACTGTTTGTTGCTGTTGACTGTTTGTTACTGTTGACAAGCTGATCTCTGGATGACAGTAAAGTTATTAATGTCATGAAGTTATTAATTAATTAAAGGTTATTATTAACCTGGGTTAAATCAGGGTCACAGGGTCACAATCGGGGTCACACAGTGTTTCTTGGTAGTCTTAAACAAATCAACTTTGAAACAAAAGTATACACCTCACTCACATGGTAATGGGCATAAAAAAAACAAGACACCTGTACTGTTTCTTAGATACAATCCTTCTCTATATCCCAAAAAGTCTGTTTAGTTGGCACCATCAGTCCACTCGTTCAACATGCAGAGAAAGGACTCCAAAAAGGCTACCGCTAAACTTCGTCAGATATAAAGTGGACATGTAGTACATGTTGAGTTAGCATCCCAATTTTACACTTTATATACTTCACGGAAGACTGAAATATAAAAACCGTTTGACATTGAAAAATTAATTATTCAATTATCACAAATATGAATAACATTCCACAATGAGGCCGCTAGGTAATTTGACTGCAACGAAGATCAATTAAACTCCATCGCCACTACATCACAATTTGTTTGATGGCTTTGTTATTACAAAGCATTTCACCCTGAGATGTCCACAGAGAGAGACAAAGCTGAACCCCCTGTCATATGTCTTTAACCTGTTTCTCTTATTCCTCTGCAACTACACACACTGACACACACACACACGCACGCACGCACGCACGCACACACACACACACACACACACACACACACACACACACACACACACACACACACACACACACACACACACACACACACACACACACACACACACACACACACACACACACACACACACACACACACACACACACACACACACACACACACACCACACACACACACACACACACACACACACACCGACACACAACCCACACACACACACACACACACACACACACACACACACACACACACACACACACACACACACACACACACACACACACACACACACACACACACACACACACACACACACACACACACACACACACACACACCACACACACCCCACACACACCACACACACACCACACACACCACACACACACAACACACACCACACACACACAACACACACACACACACCACACACACACACACACACACACACACCGACACACAACCCACACACACCACACACACACACCGACACACACACACACACACACCGACACACACCGACACACACCGACACACTTACACACACACACACACACACCGACACACACACATACACACACACACACGCATGCTGCCTTTTGAAACATTGCACGCCATAAAATACATCCTAATGTTCTGAATGTATGTGACCATTTATTTTTGTTGCCATTTATATTTTGGCAAATACCAGATGCAGGGAGATTATTTGGGAGACTCATTTGTCATCTGCACACAGAGGAACCATCTGTGGAGTGTTGTGAAATACTGAATGGCCCCTCAGCAGCGTCTGAAGCTTTAAGAGTTTCCAAGGTCTATTTTGCTTAGTGATTTGTTACAGTGCAACGTGTACACGACACATCGTAAGGCCATCTTAATTCATCTAGTCAAATGTTCCATAACTCGTAATGCTGATGGTGATCATCCTGTTAAACAGAAGAAATTACCAAAAACACAACGCACAACAACACAACACACAACACACAACGCACAACGCACAACACACAACACACAACAACACAACACCCAACACACAACACACAACAACACAACACACAACAACACAACACCCAACACACAGCAACACAACAACACAACACACAACACACAACACACAACGCACAACACACAACACACAACAACACCCAACACACAACACACAACAACACAACACACAACACACAACACACAACACACAACAACACAACACACAACAACACACAACAACACAACACACAACAACACAACACACAACACACAACGCACAACACACAACACACAACAACACAACACCCAACACACAACACACAACAACACAACACACAACACACAACACACAACACACAACACACAACACAACGCACAACACACAACACACAACGCACAACACACAACACACAACACACAACACCCAACACACAACACACAACAACACAACACACAACACACAACACACAACGCACAACACACAAGGCACAACACACAACACACAACACCCAACACACAACAACACAACAACACAACAACACAACACACAACAACACAACACCCAACACACAACACACAACACACAGCAACACAACAACACAACAACACAACAACACAACACACAACACCCCAAAACACAATACCCCAAAACACAACACACAACACACAACAACACAACAACACAACACACAACACACAACACCCCAAAACACAACACCCAACAACACAACACACAACAACACAACACACAAAAACACAACACATCACCCCAAAACACAACACACAACAACACAACACACAACACACAACACCCCAAAACACAACACACAACACACAACACCCCAAAACACAACACACAACACACAACACCCCAAAACACAACACACAACACACAACACCCCAAAACACAACACACAACAACACAACACACAACAACACAACACACAAAAACACAACACAACACCCCAAAACACAACACACAACAACACAACACACAACACACAACACCCAAAAACACAACACACAACACACAACACCCCAAAACACAACACACAACAACACAACACACAACACCCCAAAACACAACACACAACACACAACACCCCAAAACACAACACACAACACACAACACCCCAAAACACAACACACAACAACACAACACACAACACCCCAAAACACAACACACAACACACAACACCCAACACACAACACACAACAACACAACACACAACACCCAACACACAACACACAACACACAACACCCCAAAACACAACACACAACACACAACACCCCAAAACAAACACAACACACAACACACAACACCCCAAAACACAACACACAACACACAACACACAACACAACGCACAACACACAACACACAAGGCACAACACACAACACACAACACCCAACACACAATACACAACAACACAACAACACAACACACAACACACAACACACAACACACAACAACACAACAACACAACACACAACAACACAACACCCAACACACAACACACAACAACACAACACCCAACACACAACACACAACAACACAACAACACAACACACAACAACACAACACAACACCCAACACACAGCAACACAACAACACAACAACACAACGACACAACAACACAACACACAACACACAACACACAACACACAACACCCAACAACACAACAACACAACAACACAACACCCCAAAACACAACACACAACACACAACAACACAACACACAACACACAACACCCCAAAACACAACACCCAACAACACAACACACAACAACACAACACACAAAAACACAACACACAACAACACAACACACAACACACAACAAAAACACAACACCCAACAACAACACAACACCCAAAAACACAACACACAACAACACAACACACAACACACAACACACAAAAACACAACACACAACACACAACACCCCAAAACACAACACACAACAACACAACACACAACACCCCAAAACACAACACACAACACACAACACCCAAAAACACAACATGCAATAGTACAACACACAGTAACAATAAAAGCTTAACGCGTATTGTCTATTAAAAGCAGTTTGAAAATAGACAACATGTAGGTGTAGAGTAGGAATCAGTAGGAGTATTTGATGTATTTGATACATCAGAAAAGCAGAACTAAATATTTGGTAAGCCTTTGTTTGCAATTACAGAGATCATACGTTTCCTGTAGTTCTTGACCAGGTTTGCACACACTGCAGCAGGGATTTTGGCCCACTCCTCCATACAGACCTTCTCCAGATCCTTCAGGTTTCGGGGCTGTCGCTGGGCAATACGGACTTTCATCTCCCTCCAAAGATTTTCTATTGGGTTCAGGTCTGGAGACTGGCTAGGCCACTCCAGGACCTTGAGATGCTTCTTACAGAGCCACTCCTTAGTTGCCCTGGCTGTGTGTTTTGGGTCGTTGTCATGCTGGAAGACCCAGCCAAGACCCATCTTCAATGCTCTTACTGAGGGAAGGAGGTTGTTGGCCAAGATTTCGCGATACATGGCCCCATCCATCCTCCCCTCAATACAGTACAGTCGTCCTGTCCCCTTTGCAGAAAAGCATCACCAAAGAATGATGTTTCCACCTCCATGCTTCACGGTTGGGATGGTGTTCTTGGGGTTGTACTCATCCTTCTGCTTCCTCCAAACATGGCGAGTGGAGTTTAGACCAAAAAGCTCTATTTTTGTCTCATCAGACCACATGACCTTCTCCCATTCCTCCTCTGGATCATCCAGATGGTCATTGGCAAACTTCAGATGGGCCTGGACATGCGCTGGCTTGAGCAGGGGGACCTTGCGTGTGCTGCAGGATTTTAATCCATGACGGCGTAGTGTGTTACTAATGGTTTTCTTTGAGACTGTGGTCCCAGCTCTCTTCAGGTCATTGACCAGGTCCTGCCGGGTAGTTCTGGGCTGATCCCTCACCTTCCTCATGATCACAGATGCCCCACGAGGTGAGATCTTGCATGGAGCCCCAGACCGAGGGTGATTGACAATGAACTTCTTCCATTTTCTAATAACTGCGCCAACAGTTGTTGCCTTCGCACAAAGCTGCTTGCCTATTGTCCTGTGGCCCATCCCAGCCTTGTGCAGGTCTACAATTTTAACCCTGATGTCCTTACACAGCTCTCTGGTCTTGGTCAGAGAGAGGTTGGAGTCTGTTTGATTGATTGTGTGGACAGGTGTCTTTTATACAGGTAATGCGTTCAAACAGGTGCAGTTAATACAGGTAATGAGTGGAGAACAGGAGGGCTTCTTAAAGAAAAACTAACAGGTCTGTGAGAGCCAGAATTCTTACTGGTTGGTAGGTGATCAAATACTTATGTCATGCAATAAAATGCAAATTAAAATTAAAATTCATACAATGTGGTTTTCTGGATGTTTGTTTTAGATTCCGTCTCTCACAGTTGAAGTGCACCTATGATAAAAATTACAGACCTCTACATGCTTTGTAAGTAGGAAAACCTGCAAAACCGGCAGTGTATCAAATACTTGTTCTCCCCACTGTATGTCCCTCTAACTGCCCTGAATGCCTCTGCTGATCTTACAGTTATTGTATACAGTAATCATGTGTCTACGAACCAGATTTATACTGTTAGCACTGAGGCGTTCTGCCCTAGGAAGTCCACTGTGAACATCTCACCCTGCACTAACATAAATAACATGAGCATGTCTACTGCTGCTAAGCTCACCCTGCACTAACATAAATAACATGAGCATGTCTACTTCTGCTAAGCTCACCCTGCACTAACATAAATAACATGAGCATGTCTACTGCTGCTAAGCTCACCCTGCACTAACATAAATAACATGAGCATGTCTACTGCTGCTAAGCTCACCCTGCACTAACATAAATAACATGAGCATGTCTACTGCTGCTAAGCTCACCCTGCACTAACATAAATAACATGAGCATGTCTACTGCTGCTAAGCTCACCCTGCACTAACATAAATAACATGAGCATGTCTACTGCTGCTAAGCTCACCCTGCACTAACATAAATAACATGAGCATGTCTACTGCTGCTAAGCTCACCCTGCACTAACATAAATAAATAACATGAGCATGTCTACTGCTGCTCACCCTGCTAACATAAATACTAACAAGAGCATGTCTACTGCTGCTAAGCTCACCCTGCACTAACATAAATAACATGAGCATGTCTACTGCTGCTAAGCTCACCCTGCACTAACATAAATAAATAACATGAGCATGTCTACTGCTGCTAAGCTTATTAGTAAAGCAATTAAACCAACCCGGAAGAAAAGTGCTCAAAATAGCCCATAGTAATAAAACGTTAACATGTGTAGCTTAAGAAACAAGGTTCATGAAATCAATAATTTGCTAGTAACAGATGACATTAGTTTTCGGGACTATTTCTGAAACTCACTTAGATAATACTTTTGATGAAACAGTGGCCGCAATACAAGGATATAACATTTACAGAAAATACAGAAATGCCAAAGGTGGAGGTGTTGCTGTTTATATTCAGAACCAAATTCCCGCCCATTCTGACCACCAAGTGCTAACGGTCAGTATCTGGATAACATGTGTGAAATGCTTGATAATGTATGTGATATCAACAGAGAGATATATTTTCTGGGTGATTTAAATATTGACTGGCTTTTATCAAGCTGCCCACTCAGGAAAAAGCATAAAATTGTGACCAGTGTCGGCAACCTGATTCAGGTTATCAGTCAACCTATCAGGGTAGTTACAAACAACACAGGAATGACATCATCAACATGTATTGATCACATCTTTACTAATGCTGCAGAAATGTGCTTTAAAGCAGTATCCAAATCCATAGGATGTAGTGATCACAATATAGTAGCCATATATAGGAAAACCACAGTTCCAAAGGCTGAGCCTAATATTGTCTATAAGAGGTTTTGTAGTGATTCCCATGTGGCTGATGTAAAGAAAATATGTTGGTCTGTGGTGTGTAATGAGGAGGAACCAGACACTGCTGGTCTGTGGTGTGTAATGAGGAGCAACCAGACGCTGTTGGTCTGTGGTGTGTAATGAGGAGCAACCAGACGCTGCTGGTCTGTGGTGTGTAATGAGGAGCAACCAGACGCTGCTGGTCTGTAGTGTGTAATGAGGAGCAACCAGACGCTGCTGGTCTGTGGTGTGTAATGAGGAGCAACCAGACGCTGCTGGTCTGTGGTGTGTAATGAGGAGCAACCAGACGCTGCTGGTCTGTGGTGTGTAATGAGGAGCAACCAGATGCTGCTGGTCTGTAGTGTGTAATGAGGAGCAACCAGACGCTGCTGGTCTGTGGTGTGTAATGAGGAGCAACCAGACGCTGCTGGCCTGTGGTGTGTAATGAGGAGCAACCAGACGCTGCTGGTCTGTGGTGTGTAATGAGGAGCAACCAGACGCTGCTGGTCTGTGATGTGTAATGAGGAGCAACCAGACGCTGCTGGTCTGTGGTGTGTAATGAGGAGCAACCAGACGCTGCTGGTCTGTGATGTGTAATGAGGAGCAACCAGACACTGCTGATCTGTGGTGTGTAATGAGGAGCAACCAGATGCTGCTGACTGTGGGGTCTACTACACCTGTTGTATTCAGCATTTCACTGTAAGGTCTACTACACCTGTTGTATTCAGCATTTCACTGTGCGGTCTACTACACCTGTTGTGTTCAGCATTTCACTGTAAGGTCTACTACACCTGTTGTATTCAGCATTTCACTGTAAGGTCTACTACACCTGTTCTATTCAGCATTGCACTGAAAGGTCTACTACACCTGTTGTATTCATCATTTCACTGTAAGGTCTACTACACCTGTTGTATTCAGCATTTCACAGTGAGGTCTACTACACCTGTTGTAATCTGCGCATGTGACAAATAGTATGAGCTCCGTTATAAATGGAGGCTCTCTTACTTCACCCACACATCGCCCACACAGACACACAGACACATCATCCACACAGAAAAGTCACCCACACAGACACGTCACCCACACAGACACATCACCCACACAGACACATCACCCACACAGACACATCACCCACACAGACACATCACCCACACGTCACAGGCACATCACCCACACAGACAGACACAGACACATCACCCACACAGACAGACACAGACACATCACCCACACAGACACGTCACCCACACAGACACGTCAACCACACAGACACGTCACCCACACAGACACGTCACCCACACATATACATCACCCACACAGACACATCACCCACACAGACACTTCACCCACACAGACACTTCACCCACACAGGCACATCACCCACACAGACACTTCACCCACACAGACACTTCACCCACACAGGCACATCACCCACACATACACTTCACCCACACAGACACATCACCCACACATCACCCACACAGACAAAGACACAGACACGTCACCCACATAGAAAAGTCACCCACACAGACCCATCACAGACACATCACCCACACAGACAGACACAGACACATCACCAACACAGCCACGTCACCCACACAGACACATCACAGACACATCACCCACACAGACACGTCACCCACACATCACCCACACAGACACGTCACCCACACAGACACATCACCCACACAGACACGTCACCCACACAGACACGTCACCCACACAGACACCTCACCCACACAGACACGTCACCCACACATCACCCACACAGACACATCACCCACACAGACACGTCACCCACACAGACACGTCACCCACACAGACACATCACCCACACAGACACGTCACCCACACAGACACGTCACCCACACAGACACATCACCTACACAGACACATCACCCACACAGGCACATCACCCACACAGACACGTCACCCACACATCACAGGCACATCACCCACACGTCACAGGCACATCACCCACACGTCACAGACACATCACCCACACAGACACATCACCCACAGAGACACAGCACCCACACAGACACGTCACCCACACAGACACATACCCCACACAGACACGTCACAGGCACATCACCCACACAGACACGTCACCCACACAGACACATCACCCACACAGACACGTCACAGGCACATCACCCACACAGACACGTCACCCACACAGACAAAGATCCAGACATATCACCCACACAGAAAAGTCACCCACACAGACACATCACCCACACAGACACATCACCCACACAGACACATCACCCACACCGACAGACACAGACACATCACCCACACAGACACATCACCCACACAGACAGACACAGACACATGACAGACACAGACACATCACCCACACAGACAGACACAGACACATCACCCACACTGACACCTCACCCACACAGACACCTCACCCACACAGACACCTCACCCACACAGACACCTCACCCACACAGACACGTCACCCACACAGACACATCACTCACACAGACACATCACCCACACAGACACATCACCCACACAGACACATCACCCACACAGACAGACACAGACACATCACCCACACAGACACATCACCCAGACAGACAGACACAGACACATCACCCACACAGACAGACACAGACACATCACCCACACAGACAGACACAGACACATCACCCACACAGACAGACACAGACACATCACCCACACAGACACATCACCCACACAGACACATCACCCACACAGACAGACACAGACACCTCACCCACACAGACACCTCACCCACACAGATACATCACCCACACAGATGAATCATCCTCCAAAAGAGACATAATTTCACCTCCATCTAAATTCAGAGACACTCCAAAACAACACTGATGAGAGGCAGGTGTCGACGCAACAGGGTGGAAATGAAAAGAGAAATGTGAGATCTATAAACCTGAATATGGGTTGCTGAATGTCAAGCCAGTAATACTGTGCCAATTTCCAAGTAAATATTTTCCTTCAATATTGAGGTATTTCATAAGAGGGGAGGGCAGGGCAGGGGAGAGCCCAGAGGGTAGTGGGAGGTGGTTTGTCACATTCTATGTGTGAGTTCTGCACGGATCTGTGTAAATATTTCAGTGAATTAGGTCAATGTGGTGGAGGGGGATGAGGGGATCCGTTTGATCGCAGACGACGGGCCCACAAACCGTTTCCGTGTTAAAAAAGACCTCTCAATCTGCTGTAATCACATGTGCTTTTGCAATAGATTAATGCCACCTGTTAAATCCACTTCAATCCAGTGTAGATGAAGAGCAGGAGACAGGTTTTAATCCTCGAGACATGGATTGGGTATGTGTGCCATTCAGAGGGTGAATGAGCAAGACAATAGATTTAAGTGCTTTTGAACAGGGTATGGTAGTAGTGTATCAACGGGGTCGTGTATCAAGAACTGCAAATAAATACCTACAGGTTTAAGTATCGATAAAATCACTTCCTTTAAAATGAATCTGCCACCAATGTGTCGATCTGTGTCCCTGAGCTACGTAAGGTGAGCTCACACCTGTAGGAACCGGAAAAGAAATAACATAGCAACTACGCCTTAGCTACGCAACCTCTGACCCCTGTATCAGGTCCTGACTGGTCAGTTTGGTCATAAAATGAAAACACTACACTCCCAAACTCACCAAAGCTCTGGATCCTTCCTCTAACAGTCCAGATGGCAATTTTCATCTCTCTCTCTCTCTCTCTGTCTCTCTCTCTCTCTCTCTCTCTCTCTCTCTCTCTCTCTCTCTCTCTCTCTCTCTCTCTCTCTCTCTCTCTCTCTCTCTGTCTCTCTCTCTCTCTCTCTGTCTCTCTCTGTCTCTCTCTGTCTCTCGCTCTCTCTCGCTCCTCGCTCTCTCTCTCTCTCTCTCTCTCTCTCTCTCTCTCTCTCTCTCTCTCTGTCTCTCTCTGTCTCTCTGTCTCTCGCTCCCTCTCGCTCTCTCTCTCTCTCTCTCTCTCTCTCTCTCTCTCTCTCTCTCTCTCTCTCTCTCTGTGTCTCTCTGTGTCTCTCTGTGTCTCTCTGTGTCTCTCTGTGTCTCTCTGTGTCTCTCTGTGTCTCTCTCTCTCTCTCTCTCTCTCTCTCTCTCTCTCTCTCTCTCTCTCTCTCTCTCTCTGTCTCTCTGTCTCTCTCTGTCTCTCGCTCTCTCTCGCTCCCTCTCGCTCTCTCTCGCTCTCTGGTAGAGGGGTGTGTAGGTGTGGTAGAGGGGTAGGTGGGTTTGGTAGAGGTAGATGGGTAGGAGGGGTAGGTAGGTGTGGTAGAGGTAGGTGTGGTAGAGGGTTAGGTAGGTGTGTTGGGGTAGAGGGGTTGGAGGGTTTGGTAGAGTTAGAGGGGTAGGAGAGGTAGGTAAGTGTGGTAAAGGTAGAGGGGTAGGAGGGTTTGGTAGAGGTAGATGGGTAGGAGGGGTAGGGGTAGAGGGGTCGGTGGGTGTGGTCGAGGTAGAGGGGTAGGTGGGTGTGGTCGAGGTAGAGGGGTAGGTGGGTGTGGTCGAGGTAGAGGGGTAGGAGGGGTAGGTGGGTGTGGTAGAGATAGAGGGGCAGGTGGGTGTTTTCACCACATATGAAGTAGAGGGGTCGGTGGGTGTTTTCACCACATATGAAGTAGAGGGGTCGGTGGGTGTTTTCACCACATATGTGAATTGCAGTTTCATGTGAAATTTGTGGTTTCACATGTTAAAAACATTCACATGTGAAAATCGGATGTCTGCACTTTAACATGTGGAATTGCTGAACCTAGACATACCCATAACAGATGGTGCAACAGGCTGGGGATTTCACGGTAGGGCACCTCCCTCCAACATACTGCTACTGCAGTTTACTCAGAGACTGTTACACAGAGATTGTAGCTAACACAGAGACTGTTACACAGAGACTGTTACACAGAGACTGCAGCAAACAGAGAGACTGTTACACAGAGACTGCAGCTTACACAGATACTGTTACACAGAGACTGTTACACAGAGACTGTTACACAGAGACTGCAGTTTACACAGAGACTGTTACACAGAGACTGCAGCTAACACAGAGACTGCAGCTAACACAGAGACTGTTACACAGAGACTGTTACACAGAGACTGTAGCTAACACAGAGACTGTTACACAGAGACTGTTACACAGAGACTGCAGCTAACACAGAGACTGTTACACAGAGACTGCAGCTAACACAGAGACTGCAGCTTACACAGAGACTGCAGCTTACACAGAGACTGTTACACAGAGACTGCAGCTAACAGAGAGACTGTTACACAGAGACTGCAGCTAACACAGAGACTGTTACACAGAGACTGTTACACAGAGACTGCAGC
>NC_060177.1:94505009-94640009 GCF_021184085.1 Oncorhynchus gorbuscha
ATAACTAATATAACATCTCATCACCATAACTACTATAACATCTCATCACTATAACTAATATAATATCTCATCACTATAACTAATATAACATCTCATCATCACTATAACTAATATAACATCTCATCATCACTATAACTAATATAACATCTCATCATCACTATAACTAATATAACATCTCATCATCACTATAACTAATATAACATCTCATCACTATAACTAATATAACATCTCATCACTATAACTAATATAACATCTCATCACTATAACTAATATAACATCTCATCACTATAACTAATATAACATCTCATCACTATAACTACTATAACATCTCATCACTATAACTACTATAACATCTCATCACTATAACTAATATAACATCTCATCATCACTATAACTACTATAACATCTCATCACTATAACTAATATAGCATCCCATCATCACTATAACTAATATAACATCACATCATCCCTATAACTAATATAACATCTCATCACTATAACTACTATAACATCTCATCACTATAACTAATATAACATCCCATCATCACTATAACTAATATAACATCTCATCACTATAACTAATATAACATCTCATCATCACTATAGCTAATATAACATCTCATCACCATAACTAATATAACATCCCATCATCACTATAACTAATATAACATCCCATCATCACTATAACTAATATAACATCTCATCACTATAACTAATATAACATCTCATCACTATAACTAATATAACATCCCATCATCACTATAACTAATATAACATCCCATCATCACTATAACTAATATAACATCTCATCACCATAACTAATATAACATCTCATCACTATAACTAATATAACATCCCATCATCACTATAGCTAATATAACATCGCATCACTATAACTAATATAACATCTCATCATCACTATAACTAATATAACATCTCATCACCATAACTACTATAACATCTCATCACTATAACTAATATAACATCCCATCATCACTATAGCTAATATGACATCTCATCACTATAACTAATATAACATCTCATCACTATAACTAATATAAAATCTCATCACTATAACTAATATAACATCTCATCACTATAACTAATATAACATCTCATCACCATAACTACTATAACATCTCATCACTATAACTAATATAATATCTCATCACTATAACTAATATAACATCTCATCATCACTATAACTAATATAACATCTCATCATCACTATAACTAATATAACATCTCATCACCATAACTACTATAACATCTCATCACTATAACTAATATAACATCCCATCATCACTATAGCTAATATGACATCTCATCACTATAACTAATATAACATCTCATCACTATAACTAATATAACATCTCATCACTATAACTAATATAACATCTCATCACTATAACTAATATAACATCTCATCACTATAACTACTATAACATCTCATCACTATAACTAATATAACATCTCATCACTATAACTAATATAACATCTCATCATCACTATAACTAATATAACATCTCATCACTATAACTAATATAACACCTCATCACTATAACTAATATAACATCTCATCACTATAACTAATATAACACCTCATCACTATAACTACTATAACATCTCATCATCACTATAACTAATATAACATCTCATCACTATACCTAATATAACATCTCATCATCACTATAACTAATATAACATCTCATCACTATAACTAATATAACATCTCATCACTATAACTAATATAACATCTCATCACTATAACTAATATAACATCTCATCACTATAACTAATATAACATCTCATCACTATAACTAATATAACATCTCATCATCACTATAACTACTATAACATCTCATCACTATAACTACTATAATATCTCATCACTATAACTAATATAACATCTCATCACTATAACTAATATAACATCTCATCACTATAACTAATATAACATCCCATCATCACTATAACTAATATAACATCCCATCATCACTATAACTAATATAACATCTCATCACTATAACTAATATAACACCTCATCACTATAACTAATATAACACCTCATCACTATAACTACTATAACATCTCATCACTATAACTACTATAACATCTCATCACTATAACTAATATAACATCTCATCACTATAACTAATATAACATCTCATCATCACTATAACTAATATAACATCTCATCACTATAACTAATATAACACCTCATCACTATAACTAATATAACATCTCATCACTATAACTAATATAACACCTCATCACTATAACTACTATAACATCTCATCATCACTATAACTAATATAACATCTCATCACTATACCTAATATAACATCTCATCATCACTATAACTAATATAACATCTCATCACTATAACTAATATAACATCTCATCACTATAACTAATATAACATCTCATCACTATAACTAATATAACATCTCATCACTATAACTAATATAACATCTCATCACTATAACTAATATAACATCTCATCATCACTATAACTACTATAACATCTCATCACTATAACTAATATAACATCTCATCATCACTATAACTACTATAACATCTCATCACTATAACTAATATAACATCTCATCACTATAACTAATATAACATCTCATCACTATAACTAATATAACATCCCATCATCACTATAACTAATATAACATCCCATCATCACTATAACTAATATAACATCTCATCACTATAACTAATATAACACCTCATCACTATAACTAATATAACATCCCATCATCACTATAACTAATATAACATCTCATCACTATAACTAATATAACACCTCATCACTATAACTAATATAACACCTCATCACTATAACTACTATAACATCTCATCACTATAACATCTCATAACTATAACTACTATAACATCTCATCACTATAACTACTATAACATCTCATCACTATAACTAATATAACATCTCATCATCACTATAACTAATATAACATCTCATCACTTTAACTAATATAACATCCCATCATCACTATAACTAATATAACATCTCATCACTATAACTACTATAACATCTCATCACTATAACATCTCATCACTATAACTAATATAACATCTCATCACTATAACTACTATAACATCTCATCACTATAACTAATATAACATCTCATCACTATAACTAATATAACATCTCATCACTATAACTAATATAACATCTCATCACTATAACTAATATAACATCTCATCATCACTATAACTACTATAACATCTCATCACTATAACTAATATAACATCTCATCATCACTATAACTACTATAACATCTCATCACTATAACTAATATAACATCTCATCACTATAACTAATATAACATCTCATCACTATAACTAATATAACATCCCATCATCACTATAACTAATATAACATCCCATCATCACTATAACTAATATAACATCTCATCACTATAACTAATATAACATCCCATCATCACTATAACTAATATAACATCCCATCATCACTATAACTAATATAACATCTCATCACTATAACTAATATAACACCTCATCACTATAACTAATATAACACCTCATCACTATAACTACTATAACATCTCATCACTATAACATCTCATCACTATAACTAATATAACATCTCATCACTATAACTACTATAACATCTCATCATCACTATAACTACTATAACATCTCATCACTATAACTAATATAGCATCCCATCATCACTATAACTAATATAACATATCATCACTATAACTAATATAACATCTCATCACTATAACTAATATAACATCTCATCACTATAACTAATATAACATCTCATCACTATAACATCTCATCACTATAACTAATATAACATCTCATCACCACTATAACTAATAGAACATCCCATCATCACTATAACTAATATAACATCTCATCACTATAACCAATATAACATCTCATCACTATAACTAATATAACATCTCATCACTATAACTAATATAACATCTCATCATCACTATAACTACTATAACATCTCATCACTATAACTAATATAACATCTCATCACTATAACCAATATAACATCTCATCACTATAACTAATATAACATCTCATCACTATAACTAATATAACATCTCATCACTATAACTAATATAACATCTCATCACTATAACTAATATGACATCTCATCACTATAACCAATATAACATCTCATCACTATAACTAATATAACATCTCATCACTATAACTACTATAACATCTCATCTCATCACTATAACTACTATAACATCTCATCATCATTCTCTTTTGACCCCTTCTACACTGGTGGGAATGGGCTTGTGGATAGCATTATGCATGTCAATGGTAGCAATTGAAAGGGAGCAGCTTGGAGATCATTGGAAAATTAGTAGAACAAAAGGTGAGGACAACAGTTCCCCCCACAAGACTGAATCTGGTTTTATGGGCTTTTTACATGTTCTGTAGTGAGTGAGAAGACTACCTGGGGTGTCTCCAAGTGGCAACACACCTCTCCACAGTTCACAAGACATCTCAATGCACTTTTATGACTCAATGAACAGCTATCAGATGTTTTTCCTCCTCTCCCAGCTGTGAGGAACTAGAGGCCACTTGTAGTTGTTTCGTCTTGGAACACAACCCTGCATCCCCACCGTCACACAATGACTGTTGTTGTTTCACCCAGTCCAGAAACGGTCCATGATGAATCTCAACCTGGGTCAGGTGGGCTTGAACTGAAAGCCTGTTCTACTGCCCGACATGACTAGGGAAGTTATAAAATATGATATATGATATCGCAATGTTGGAGACTTTTATCTCCCTCACCAACTTCAAACATCTGCTATCTGAGCAGCTAACCGATCGCTGCAGCTGTACATAGTCTATTGGTAAATAGCCCACCCATTGTCACCTACCTCATCCCCATACTGTTTTTATTTATTTACTTTTCTGCTCTTTTGCGCACCAGTATCTCTACCTGTACATGACCATCTGATCATTTATCACACCAGTGTTAATCTGCAAAATTTTAATTATTCGCCTACCTCCTCATGCCTTTTGCACACAATGTATATAGACTCCCCTTTTTTTCTACTGTGTTATTGACTTGTTAATTGTTTACTCCATGTGTAACTCTGTGTTGTCTGTTCACACTGCTATGCTTTATCTTGGCCAGGTCGCAGTTGCAAATGAGAACTTGTTCTCAACTAGCCTACCTGGTTAAATAAAGGTGAAATATTATTTTTTTAATTAAAAAAATGCTTTCACAAGGCAATTCAGGGAGACGGATCATACATTTGGTGTGCATTGACAGGATTCAAGAGTGCATTCTGGTTGCATGTGCGACCCGGGAAATTCTCTTCACAATAGATAAACACCAGAACAGCCAAGGCTATAACGGCAGGTCATCAGGGGAAGCTGTACATCAAACGTAGTGATCATATTCGTAACGGCTTTCATCGGAAGAAGAGGAGTCGTCGGACCAGAATGCAGTGGGATATGTGTTCATCTTTATTATGAGGAACTGAACACTGAATACGAAACGTAACAAAAGGAAAACCCGAAACAGTCCTGCAAGGTGAAACAAACACTAAACAGAAATTACAACTACCCACAAAAACCACGTGGGGAAGAGCTCCCTAAGTGTGGTTCTCAATCAGAGACAACGATAGACAGCTGCCAAAACAACAAAGAAATACAAAACATAGAAAATAAACATAGAATGCCCACCCTGGTCACACCCTGGCCTAACCAAAATAGAGAATATAAGCCTCTCTATGGCCAGGGCGTGGCAATATTTGACATGAGTTTTATGATATGGAAATATCAAGTCCACATTTGGACTCAACAGGTATTTGGTTTGCTTGTATGACATCAAAGCGGTATTCATTATAATCCTCAACATCCCATCTTTCAAAATACATAGACACCTCTTAATTTACAGCTTTAACCTCAATCAGACGGGTAAAAGTTGCCCAATTACCTGGAGGGAACGGCTGTCAATCAAAACCCATCCAAAGCTGTGAAGAACAGAGCCTGAACTCTGACCTCGTGTATACCATGTTTACTGTTTGTTTATTGTATTTTATTTTGATTTCACCTTTATTTAACCAGGTGGCCAGTTGAGAACACCTTTATTTAACCAGGTGGCCAGTTGAGAACACCTTTATTTAACCAGGTAGGCTAGTTGAGAACACCTTTATTTAACCAGGTAGGCTAGTTGAGAACACCTTTATTTAACCAGGTAGGCTCGTTGAGAACACCTTTATTTAACCAGGTGGCCAGTTGAGAACACCTTTATTTAACCAGGTAGGCTAGTTGAGAACACCTTTATTTAACCAGGTAGGCTAGTTGAGAACACCTTTATTTAACCAGGTAGGCTAGTTGAGAACACCTTTATTTAACCAGGTAGGCCAGTTGAGAACACCTTTATTTAACCAGGTAGGCCAGTTGAGAACACCTTTATTTAACCAGGTAGGCCAGTTGAGAACACCTTTATTTAACCAGGTAGGCTAGTTGAGAACACCTTTATTTAACCAGGTAGGCTAGTTGAGAACACCTTTATTTAACCAGGTAGGCTAGTTGAGAACACCTTTATTTAACCAGGTAGGCCAGTTGAGAACACCTTTATTTAACCAGGTAGGCCAGTTGAGAACACCTTTATTTAACCAGGTAGGCCAGTTGAGAACACCTTTATTTAACCAGGTAGGCTAGTTGAGAACACCTTTATTTAACCAGGTAGGCCAGTTGAGAACACCTTTATTTAACCAGGTAGGCTAGTTGAGAACACCTTTATTTAACCAGGTAGGCCAGTTGAGAACACCTTTATTTAACCAGGTAGGCCAGTTGAGAACACCTTTTTTTAACCAGGTAGGCCAGTTGAGAACACCTTTATTTAACCAGGTAGGCCAGTTGAGAACAAGTTCTCATTTACAACTGCGACCTGGCCAAGATGAAGCAAAGCAGTGTGACACATACAACAACACAGAGTTACACATGGAGTAAACATACTGTACAACCACTACATTCAAATGTAGGTGCTTATCAGTTCCCAAATCTGCCACGGTCAACCAGTACACAGGGCTACAACTATTATAACAATGATGAATCTAACTTACTTTTGCACAGAACAATCATCTGTTTTCTCAGTGTATCAGCTGTCCAGGTGAACACATTAAACACACCTACAGCTGTCCAGGTGACCACATTAAACACACCTACACCTGTCCAGGTGAACACATTAAACACACCTACACCTGTCCAGGTGAACACATTAAACACACCTACACCTGTCCAGGTGACCACATTAAACACACCTACACCTGTCCAGGTGAACACATTAAACACACAGACAGCTGTCCAGGTGACCACATTAAACACAACAACACCTGTCCAGGTGAACACATTAAACACACAGACAGCTGTCCAGGTGACCACATTAAACACACCTACACCTGTCCAGGTGAACACATTAAACACACCTACACCTGTCCAGGTGAACACATTAAACAGACCGACAGCTGTGTCTCAGCTGGCCATGTGAAATGCAGCACCAGGAATCATGTAGCAATATACAATAGACAGACGGTAGACGATAAAGCAATAAGGCCCGAGGGGGTGTGATATAGGTGGCCAATATACCACGGCTAAGCGCTGTTTTTATGCACGAAGCGAGTGCCTGGATACAGCCGTTAGCTGTGGTATATTGGTCATATACCACAAACCCTGAGGTGTCTTACTGCTATTATAAACTGGTTACCAACGTAATTAGAGCAGTAAAAATAAATGTTTTGTCATACCTGTGGTGTACGGTCTGATATACCATGGCTGTCAGCCAATCAGAATTCATGACCCAAACCATCCAGTTTATAATAGTTGATAGCCGGTAGATGGTAGACGATAGACGATAGACAGCACATAGTAGTCAAGACTTATTCCTACAAACTCCAACTCTCTCCTCCTCACAGTTCATGAGCAATAGATGGACTGTATTCAGGTCACGCTCAACCTACATAGTTCAATTTCTTTATGCCCTTTTTATTTTCACAGCTTTTACAAAGTGTTTTACAGTAAAAGGGCCTAGATCCAAAAGCAAAGGCACAGTGGCAAGGGAAAACTCTGGGAGGAATAAATCTCTAGAGGAACCAGGGCCAAAGAGAAAACCCATCCTCCTCTAGAGGAACCAGGGCCAGAGAGAAGACCAGTCCACCTCTAGAGGAACCAGGGCCAGAGAGAAGACCCGTGCTCCTCTAGAGGAACCAGGGCCAGAGAGAAGACCCGTCCTCCTCTAGAGGAACCAGGGCCAGAGAGAAGACCCTTCCTCCTCTAGAGGAACCAGGGCCAGAGAGAAGACACGTCCTCCTCTAGAGGAACCAGGGCCAGAGAGAAGACCCGCCCTCCTCTAGAGGAACCAGGGCCAGAGAGAAGACCCATCCTCCTCTAGAGGAACCAGGGCCAGAGAGAAGATCCATCCTCCTCTAGAGGAACCAGGGCCAGAGAGAAGACCCGTCCTCCTATAGAGGAACCAGGGCCAGAGAGAAGATCCGTCCTCCCATAGAGGAACCAGGGCCAGAGAGAAGACCCGTCCTCCTCTAGAGGAACCAGGGCCAGAGAGAAGACCCGTCCTCCTCTAGAGGAACCAGGGCCAGAGAGAAGACACGTCCTCCTCTAGAGGAACCAGGGCCAGATAGAAGACCCGTCCTCCTCTAGAGGATCCAGGGCCAGAGAGAAGACCCATCCTCCTCTAGAGGAACCAGGGCCAGAGAGAAGACCCGTCCTCCTCTAGAGGATCCAGGGCCAGAGAAGACCCATCCTCCTCTAGAGGAACCTGGGCCAGAGAGAAGACCCGTCCTCCTCTAGAGGAAACAGGGCCAAAGAGAAGAGACCCGGCCTCCTCTACAGGATCCAGGGCCAGAGAGAAGACCCATCCTCCTCTAGAGGAACCAGGGCCAGAGAGAAGACCCATCCTCTACTAGAGGAACCAGGGTCAGAGAGAAGACCCGTCCTCCTCTCGAGGAACCAGGGTCAGAGAGAAGACCCGTCCTCCTCTAGAGGAACCAGGACCAAAGAGAAGACCCGTCCTCCTCTAGAGGAACCAGGGTCAGATAGAAGACCCGTCCTCCTCTAGAGGAACCAGGGCCAGAGAGAAGACCCGTCCTGCGCTAGAGGAACCAGGGCCAGAGAGAAGACCCGTCCTCCTATAGAGGAACCAGGGCCAAAGAGAAGACCCGTCCTCCCATAGAGGAACCAGGGCCAGAGAGAAGACCTGTCCTCCTCTAGAGGACCCAGGGCCAGATAGAAGACCCGTCCTCCTCTAGAGGAACCAGGGCCAGAGAGAATACACGTCCTCCTCTAGAGGAACCAGGGCCAGAGAGAAGACCCATCCTGCTCTAGAGGAACCAGGGCCAGAGAGAAGACCCGTCCTCCTATAGAGGAAGCAGGGCCAGAGAGAAGACCCGTCCTCCCATAGAGGAACCAGGGCCAGAGAGAAGACCCGTCCTGCTCTAGAGGAACCAGGGCCAGAGAGAAGACCCGTCCTCCTATAGAGGAACCAGGGCCAGAGAGAAGACCCGTCCTCCCATAGAGGAACCATGGCCAGAGAGAAGACCCGTCCTCCTCTAGAGGACCCAGGGCCAGATAGAAGACCCGTCCTCCTCTAGAGGAACCAGGGCCAGAGAGAATACACGTCCTCCTCTAGAGGAACCAGGGCCAGAGAGAAGACCCGATCTCCTCTACAGGAACCAGGGCCAGAGAGAAGACCCGCCCTCCTCTAGAGGAACCAGGGCCAGAGAGAAGACATGTCCTCCTCTAGAGGAACCAGGGCCAGAGAGAAGATCCATCCTCCTCTAGAGGAACCAGGACCAAAGAGAAGAACCGGCCTCCTCTAGAGGAACCAGGGTCAGAGAGAAGACCCTTCCTCCTCTAGAGGAACCAGGGCCAGAGAGAAGACCCGTCCTGCTCTAGAGGAACCAGGGCCAGAGAGAATACCCGTCCTCCTATAGAGGAACCAGGGCCAGAGAGAAGACCCGTCCTCCCATAGAGGAACCAGGGCCAGAGAGAAGACCAGTCCTCCTCTAGAGGAACCAGGGCCAGAGAGAAGACCCGTCCTCCTCTAGAGGAACCAGGGCCAGAAAGAAGACACGTCCTCCTCTAGAGGAACCAGGGCCAGAGAGAAGACCCGTCCTCCTCTAGAGGAACCAGGGCCAGAGAGAAGACCCATCCTCCTCTAGAGGAACCAGGGCCAGAGAGAAGACCCGTCCTCCTCTAGAGGATCCAGGGCCAGAGAGAAGACCCGTCCTCCTCTAGAGAAACCAGGGCCAGAGAGAAGACCCGTCCTCCTCTAGAGGAACCAGGGCCAGAGAGAAGACCCGTCCTCCTCTAGAGGAACCAGGGCCAGAGAGAAGACACGCCCTCCTATAGAGGAACCAGGGCCAGAGAGAAGACCCGTCCTCCTCTAGAGGAACCAGGGCCAGAGAGAAGACCCATCCTCCTCTAGAGGAACCAGGGCCAGAGAGAAGACCCGTCCACCTCTAGAGGATCCAGGGCCAGAGAGAAGACCCATCCTCCTCTAGAGGAACCAGGGCCAGAGAGAAGACCCGTCCTCCTCAAGAGGAAACAGGGCCAAAGAGAAGAGACCCGGCCTCCTCTAGAGGATCCAGGGCCAGAGAGAAGACCCATCCTCCTCTAGAGGAACCAGGGTCAGAGAGAACACCCGTCCTCCTCTAGAGGAACCAGGGCCAAAGAGAAGACCCGTCCTCCTCAAGAGGACCCAGGGTCAGATAGAAGACCCGTCCTCCTCTAGAGGAACCAGGGCCAGAGAGAATACCCGTCCTCCTCTAGAGGAACCAGGGCCAGAGAGAAGACCCATCCTCCTCTAGAGGAGGAACCAGGGCCAGAGAGAAGACCCGTCCTCCTCTAGACGAACCAGGGCCAAAGAGAAGAGACCCGGCCTCCTCTAGAGGATCCAGGGCCAGAGAGAAGACCCATCCTCCTCTAGAGGAACCAGGGCCAGAGAGAAGACCCATCCTCCTCTAGAGGAACCAGGGTCAGAGAGAATAATATATAATATATGCCATTTAGCAGACGCTTTTATCCAAAGCGACTTACAGTCATGTGTGCATACATTCTACGTATGGGTGGTCCCGGGGATCAACCCGTCCTCCTCTCGAGGAACCAGGGTCAGAGAGAAGACCCGTCCTCCTCTAGAGGAACCAGGACCAAAGAGAAGACCCGTCCTCCTCTCGAGGAACCAGGGTCAGAGAGAAGACCCGTCCTCCTCTAGAGGAACCAGGACCAAAGAGAAGACCCGTCCTCCTCTAGAGGAACCAGGGTTAGAGAGAAGACCCGTCCTCCTCTAGAGGAACCAGGGCCAGAGAGAAGACCCGTCCTGCTCTAGAGGAACCAGGGCCAGAGAGAAGACCCGTCCTCCTATAGAGGAACCAGGGCCAGAGAGAAGACCCGTCCTCCCATAGAGGAACCAGGGCCAGAGAGAAGACCCGTCCTCCTCTAGAGGACCCAGGGCCAGATAGAAGACCCGTCCTCCTCTAGAGGAACCAGGGCCAGAGAGAATACACGTCCTCCTCTAGAGGAACCAGGGCCAGAGAGAAGACCCGATCTCCTCTACAGGAACCAGGGCCAGAGAGAAGACCCGCCCTCCTCTAGAGGAACCAGGGCCAGAGAGAAGACATGTCCTCCTCTAGAGGAACCAGGGCCAGAGAGAAGATCCATCCTCCTCTAGAGGAACCAGGACCAAAGAGAAGACCCGTCCTCCTCTAGAGGAACCAGGGTTAGAGAGAAGACCCGTCCTCCTCTAGAGGAACCAGGGCCAGAGAGAAGACCCGTCCTGCTCTAGAGGAACCAGGGCCAGAGAGAAGACCCGTCCTCCTATAGAGGAACCAGGGCCAGAGAGAAGACCCGTCCTCCCATAGAGGAACCAGGGCCAGAGAGAAGACCCGTCCTCCTCTAGAGGACCCAGGGCCAGATAGAAGACCCGTCCTCCTCTAGAGGAACCAGGGCCAGAGAGAATACACGTCCTCCTCTAGAGGAACCAGGGCCAGAGAGAAGACCCGATCTCCTCTACAGGAACCAGGGCCAGAGAGAAGACCCGCCCTCCTCTAGAGGAACCAGGGCCAGAGAGAAGACATGTCCTCCTCTAGAGGAACCAGGGCCAGAGAGAAGATCCATCCTCCTCTAGAGGAACCAGGACCAAAGAGAAGAACCGGCCTCCTCTAGAGGAACCAGGGTCAGAGAGAAGACCCTTCCTCCTCTAGAGGAACCAGGGCCAGAGAGAAGACCCGTCCTGTTCTAGAGGAACCAGGGCCAGAGAGAATACCCGTCCTCCTATAGAGGAACCAGGGCCAGAGAGAAGACCCGTCCTCCCATAGAGGAACCAGGGCCAGAGAGAAGACCCGTCCTCCTCTAGAGGAACCAGGGCCAGAGAGAAGACCCGTCCTCCTCTAGAGGAACCAGGGCCAGAAAGAAGACACGTCCTCCTCTAGAGGAACCAGGGCCAGAGAGAAGACCCGTCCTCCTCTAGAGGAACCAGGGCCAGAGAGAAGACCCATCCTCCTCTAGAGGAACCAGGGCCAGAGAGAAGACCCGTCCTCCTCTAGAGGATCCAGGGCCAGAGAGAAGACCCGTCCTCCTCTAGAGAAACCAGGGCCAGAGAGAAGACCCGTCCTCCTCTAGAGGAACCAGGGCCAGAGAGAAGACCCGTCCTCCTCTAGAGGAACCAGGGCCAGAGAGAAGACACGCCCTCCTATAGAGGAACCAGGGCCAGAGAGAAGACCCGTCCTCCTCTAGAGGAACCAGGGCCAGAGAGAAGACCCATCCTCCTCTAGAGGAACCAGGGCCAGAGAGAAGACCCGTCCACCTCTAGAGGATCCAGGGCCAGAGAGAAGACCCATCCTCCTCTAGAGGAACCAGGGCCAGAGAGAAGACCCGTCCTCCTCAAGAGGAAACAGGGCCAAAGAGAAGAGACCCGGCCTCCTCTAGAGGATCCAGGGCCAGAGAGAAGACCCATCCTCCTCTAGAGGAACCAGGGTCAGAGAGAACACCCGTCCTCCTCTAGAGGAACCAGGGCCAAAGAGAAGACCCGTCCTCCTCAAGAGGACCCAGGGTCAGATAGAAGACCCGTCCTCCTCTAGAGGAACCAGGGCCAGAGAGAAGACCCGTCCTCCTCTAGAGGAACCAGGGCCAGAGAGAAGACCCATCCTCCTCTAGAGGAACCAGGGCCAGAGAGAAGATCCATCCTCCTCTAGAGGAACCAGGACCAAAGAGAAGAACCGGCCTCCTCTAGAGGAACCAGGGTCAGAGAGAAGACCCTTCCTCCTCTAGAGGAACCAGGGCCAGAGAGAAGACTCGTCCTGCTCTAGAGGAACCAGGGCCAGAGAGAATACCCGTCCTCCTATAGAGGAACCAGGGCCAGAGAGAAGACCCGTCCTCCCATAGAGGAACCAGGGCCAGAGAGAAGACCCGTCCTCCTCTAGAGGAACCAGGGCCAGAGAGAAGACCCGTCCTCCTCTAGAGGAACCAGGGCCAGAAAGAAGACACGTCCTCCTCTAGAGGAACCAGGGCCAGAGAGAAGACCCGTCCTCCTCTAGAGGAACCAGGGCCAGAGAGAAGACCCATCCTCCTCTAGAGGAACCAGGGCCAGAGAGAAGACCCGTCCTCCTCTAGAGGATCCAGGGCCAGAGAGAAGACCCGTCCTCCTCTAGAGAAACCAGGGCCAGAGAGAAGACCCGTCCTCCTCTAGAGGAACCAGGGCCAGAGAGAAGATCCATCCTCCTCTAGAGGAACCAGGACCAAAGAGAAGAACCGGCCTCCTCTAGAGGAACCAGGGTCAGAGAGAAGACCCTTCCTCCTCTAGAGGAACCAGGGCCAGAGAGAAGACCCGTCCTGCTCTAGAGGAACCAGGGCCAGAGAGAATACCCGTCCTCCTATAGAGGAACCAGGGCCAGAGAGAAGACCCGTCCTCCCATAGAGGAACCAGGGCCAGAGAGAAGACCCGTCCTCCTCTAGAGGAACCAGGGCCAGAGAGAAGACCCGTCCTCCTCTAGAGGAACCAGGGCCAGAAAGAAGACACGTCCTCCTCTAGAGGAACCAGGGCCATAGAGAAGACCCGTCCTCCTCTAGAGGAACCAGGGCCAGAGAGAAGACCCATCCTCCTCTAGAGGAACCAGGGCCAGAGAGAAGACCCGTCCTCCTCTAGAGAAACCAGGGCCAGAGAGAAGACCCGTCCTCCTCTAGAGGAACCAGGGCCAGAGAGAAGACCCGTCCTCCTCTAGAGGAACCAGGGCCAGAGAGAAGACACGCCCTCCTATAGAGGAACCAGGGCCAGAGAGAAGACCCGTCCTCCTCTAGAGGAACCAGGGCCAGAGAGAAGACCCATCCTCCTCTAGAGGAACCAGGGCCAGAGAGAAGACCCGTCCACCTCTAGAGGATCCAGGGCCAGAGAGAAGACCCATCCTCCTCTAGAGGAACCAGGGCCAGAGAGAAGACCCGTCCTCCTCAAGAGGAAACAGGGCCAAAGAGAAGAGACCCGGCCTCCTCTAGAGGATCCAGGGCCAGAGAGAAGACCCATCCTCCTCTAGAGGAACCAGGGTCAGAGAGAACACCCGTCCTCCTCTAGAGGAACCAGGGCCAAAGAGAAGACCCGTCCTCCTCAAGAGGACCCAGGGTCAGATAGAAGACCCGTCCTCCTCTAGAGGAACCAGGGCCAGAGAGAATACCCGTCCTCCTCTAGAGGAACCAGGGCCAGAGAGAAGACCCATCCTCCTCTAGAGGAACCAGGGCCAGAGAGAAGACCCGTCCTCCTCTAGACGAACCAGGGCCAAAGAGAAGAGACCCGGCCTCCTCTAGAGGATCCAGGGCCAGAGAGAAGACCCATCCTCCTCTAGAGGAACCAGGGCCAGAGAGAAGACCCATCCTCCTCTAGAGGAACCAGGGTCAGAGAGAATAATATATAATATATGCCATTTAGCAGACGCTTTTATCCAAAGCGACTTACAGTCATGTGTGCATACATTCTACGTATGGGTGGTCCCGGGGATCAACCCGTCCTCCTCTCGAGGAACCAGGGTCAGAGAGAAGACCCGTCCTCCTCTAGAGGAACCAGGACCAAAGAGAAGACCCGTCCTCCTCTAGAGGAACCAGGGTTAGAGAGAAGACCCGTCCTCCTCTAGAGGAACAAGGGCCAGAGAGAAGACCCGTCCTGCTCTAGAGGAACCAGGGCCAGAGAGAAGACCCGTCCTCCTATAGAGGAACCAGGGCCAGAGAGAAGACCCGTCCTCCCATAGAGGAACCAGGGCCAGAGAGAAGACCCGTCCTCCTCTAGAGGACCCAGGGCCAGATAGAAGACCCGTCCTCCTCTAGAGGAACCAGGGCCAGAGAGAATACACGTCCTCCTCTAGAGGAACCAGGGCCAGAGAGAAGACCCGATCTCCTCTACAGGAACCAGGGCCAGAGAGAAGACCCGCCCTCCTCTAGAGGAATCAGGGCCAGAGAGAAGATCCGTCCTCCTCTAGAGGAACCAGGACCAAAGAGAACACCCGGCCTCCTCTAGAGGAACCAGGGTCAGAGAGAAGACCCGTCCTGTTCTAGAGGAACCAGGGCCAGAGGAACCAGAGGAACCAGGGCCAGAGAGAAGACCCGTCCTCCCTAGAGGAACCAGGGCCAGAGAGAAGACCCGTCCTCCTCTAGAGGAACCAGGGCCAGAGAGAAGACCCGTCCTCCTCTAGAGGAACCAGGGCCAGAGAGAATACACGTCCTCCTCTAGAGGAACCAGGGCCAGAGAGAAGACCCGTCCTCCTCTAGAGGAACCAGGGCCAGAGAGAAGACCCATCCTCCTCTAGAGGAACCAGGGCCAGAGAGAAGACCCGTCCTCCTCTAGAGGATCCAGGGCCAGAGAGAAGACCCGTCCTCCTCTAGAGAAACCAGGGCCAGAGAGAAGACCCGCCCTCCTCTAGAGGAACCAGGGCCAGAGAGAAGACACGTCCTCCTCTAGAGGAACCAGGGCCAGAGAGAAGACCGTCCTCCTCTAGAGGAACCAGGACCAAAGAGAAGACCCGCCTCCTCTAGAGGAACCAGGGCCAGAGAGAAGACCCATCCTCCTCTAGAGGAACCAGGGTCAGAGAGAAGACCCGTCCTCCTCTAGAGGATCCAGGGCCAGAGAGAAGAACTGGCCTCCTCTAGAGGAACCAGGGCCAGAGAGAAGACCCGACCTCCTCAAGAGGAAACAGGGCCAAAGAGAAGAGACCCGGCCTCCTCTAGAGGATCCAGGGTCAGAGAGAAGACCCATCCTCCTCTAGAGGAACCAGGGTCAGAGAGAAGACCCGTCCTCCTCTAGAGGATCCAGGGCCAAAGAGAAGACCCACCCTCCTCAAGAGGATCCAGGGTCAGAGAGAAGACCCATCCTCCTCTAGAGGAACCAGGGCCAGAGAGAAGACCCGTCCTCCTCTAGAGGAACCAGGGCCAGAGAGAAGACCCATCCTCCTCTAGAGGAACCAGGGCCAGAGAGAAGATCCATCCTCCTCTAGAGGAACCAGGACCAAAGAGAAGAACCGGCCTCCTCTAGAGGAACCAGGGTCAGAGAGAAGACCCTTCCTCCTCTAGAGGAACCAGGGCCAAGAGAAGACCCGTCCTGCTCTAGAGGAACCAGGGCCAGAGAGAAGACCCGTCCTCCTATAGAGGAACCAGGGCCAGAGAGAAGACCCATCCTCCCATAGAGGAACCAGGGCCAGAGAGAAGACCCGTCCTCCTCTAGAGGAACCAGGGCCAGAGAGAAGACCCGTCCTCCTCTAGAGGAACCAGGGCCAGAAAGAAGACACGTCCTCCTCTAGAGGAACCAGGGCCAGAGAGAAGACCCGTCTGGCTCCTCAGAGGAACCAGGGCCAGAGAGAAGACCCATCCTCCATAGAGGAACCAGGGTCATTAAAGATCCTTTAGAGGATCAGGGCCAGAGAGAAGAAGTCCTCCTCTAGAGAAACCAGGGCCAGAGAGAAGTTCTGTCCTCAACAGAGGAACCAGGGCCAGAGAGAAGATCCATCCTCCTCTAGAGGAACCAGGAAAAAGAAGAAGCCTCCTCTAGAGGAACCAGGGTCAGAGAGAAGACCCTTCCTCCTCTAGAGGAACCAGGGCCAGAGAGAAGACCCGTCCTGCTCTAGAGGAACCAGGGCCAGAGAGAATACCCGTCCTCCTATAGAGGAACCAGGGCCAGAGAGAAGACCCGTCCTCCCATAGAGGAACCAGGGCCAGAGAGAAGACCCGTCCTCCTCTAGAGGAACCAGGGCCAGAGAGAAGACCCGTCCTCCTCTAGAGGAACCAGGGCCAGAAAGAAGACACGTCCTCCTCTAGAGGAACCAGGGCCATAGAGAAGACCCGTCCTCCTCTAGAGGAACCAGGGCCAGAGAGAAGACCCATCCTCCTCTAGAGGAACCAGGGCCAGAGAGAAGACCCGTCCTCCTCTAGAGAAACCAGGGCCAGAGAGAAGACCCGTCCTCCTCTAGAGGAACCAGGGCCAGAGAGAAGACCCGTTCTAGAGGAACCAGGGCCAGAGAGAAGACACGCCCTCCTATAGAGGAACCAGGGCCAGAGAGAAGACCCGTCCTCCTCTAGAGGAACCAGGGCCAGAGAGAAGACCCATCCTCCTCTAGAGGAACCAGGGCCAGAGAGAAGACCCGTCCACCTCTAGAGGATCCAGGGCCAGAGAGAAGACCCATCCTCCTCTAGAGGAACCAGGGCCAGAGAGAAGACCCGTCCTCCTCAAGAGGAAACAGGGCCAAAGAGAAGAGACCCGGCCTCCTCTAGAGGATCCAGGGCCAGAGAGAAGACCCATCCTCCTCTAGAGGAACCAGGGTCAGAGAGAACACCCGTCCTCCTCTAGAGGAACCAGGGCCAAAGAGAAGACCCGTCCTCCTCAAGAGGACCCAGGGTCAGATAGAAGACCCGTCCTCCTCTAGAGGAACCAGGGCCAGAGAGAATACCCGTCCTCCTCTAGAGGAACCAGGGCCAGAGAGAAGACCCATCCTCCTCTAGAGGAACCAGGGCCAGAGAGAAGACCCGTCCTCCTCTAGACGAACCAGGGCCAAAGAGAAGAGACCCGGCCTCCTCTAGAGGATCCAGGGCCAGAGAGAAGACCCATCCTCCTCTAGAGGAACCAGGGCCAGAGAGAAGACCCATCCTCCTCTAGAGGAACCAGGGTCAGAGAGAATAATATATAATATATGCCATTTAGCAGACGCTTTTATCCAAAGCGACTTACAGTCATGTGTGCATACATTCTACGTATGGGTGGTCCCGGGATCAACCCGTCCTCCTCTCGAGGAACCAGGGTCAGAGAGAAGACCCGTCCTCCTCTAGAGGAACCAGGACCAAAGAGAAGACCCGTCCTCCTCTAGAGGAACCAGGGTTAGAGAGAAGACCCGTCCTCCTCTAGAGGAACAAGGGCCAGAGAGAAGACCCGTCCTGCTCTAGAGGAACCAGGGCCAGAGAGAAGACCCGTCCTCCTATAGAGGAACCAGGGCCAGAGAGAAGACCCGTCCTCCCATAGAGGAACCAGGGCCAGAGAGAAGACCCGTCCTCCTCTAGAGGACCCAGGGCCAGATAGAAGACCCGTCCTCCTCTAGAGGAACCAGGGCCAGAGAGAATACACGTCCTCCTCTAGAGGAACCAGGGCCAGAGAGAAGACCCGATCTCCTCTACAGGAACCAGGGCCAGAGAGAAGACACGTCCTCCTCTAGAGGAATCAGGGCCAGAGAGAAGATCCGTCCTCCTCTAGAGGAACCAGGACCAAAGAGAACACCCGGCCTCCTCTAGAGGAACCAGGGTCAGAGAGAAGACCCGTCCTCCTCTAGAGGAACCAGGGCCAGAGAGAAGACCCGTCCTCCTCTAGAGGAACCAGGGCCAGAGAGAAGACCCGTCCTCCTCTAGAGGACCCAGGGCCAGAGAGAAGACCCGTCCTCCTCTAGAGGAACCAGGGCCAGAGAGAATACACGTCCTCCTCTAGAGGAACCAGGGCCAGAGAGAAGACCCGTCCTCCTCTAGAGGAACCAGGGCCAGAGAGAAGACCCATCCTCCTCTAGAGGACCCAGGGCCAGATAGAAGACCCGTCCTCCTCTAGAGGAACCAGGGCCAGAGAGAATACACGTCCTCCTCTAGAGGAACCAGGGCCAGAGAGAAGACCCGCCCTCCTCTAGAGGAACCAGGGCCAGAGAGAAGACACGTCCTCCTCTAGAGGAACCAGGGCCAGAGAGAAGATCCGTCCTCCTCTAGAGGAACCAGGACCAAAGAGAAGACCCGGCCTCCTCTAGAGGAACCAGGGCCAATGAGAAGACCCACTCTCCTCTAGAGGAACCAGGGTCAGAGAGAAGACCCGGCCTCCTCTAGAGGATCCAGGGCCAGAGAGAAGAACTGGCCTCCTCTAGAGGAACCAGGGCCAGAGAGAAGGCCTGACCTCCTCTAGAGGATCCAGGGCCAAAGAGAAGAGACCCGGCCTCCTCTAGAGGAACCAGGGTCAGAGAGAAGACCCATCCTCCTCTAGAGGATCCAGGGCCAAAGAGAAGACCCGTCCTCCTCTAGAGGATCCAGGGCCAAAGGGAAGACCCACCCTCCTCTAGAGGATCCAGGGCCAGAGAGAAGACCCATCCTCCTCTAGAGGATCCAGGGCCAGAGAGAAGAACCGGCCTCCTCTAGAGGAACCAGGGCCAGAGAGAAGACCCGGCCTCCTCTAGAGGATCCAGGGCCAAAGAGAAGAGACCCGGCCTCCTCTAGAGGAACTAGGGTCAGAGAGAAGACCCGTCCTCCTCTAGAGGATCCAGGGCCAAAGAGAAGACCCGTCCTCCTCTAGAGGATCCAGGGCCAAAGAGAAGACCCACCCTCCTCTAGAGGAACCAGGGCCAGAGGGAAGACCCATCCTCCCCTAGAGGACCCAGGGCCAGAGAGAAGACCCATCCTCCTCTAAAGGACCATGGGTCAGAGAGAAGACCTGTCCTCCTCTGACATTGAGATGATGATGTGCTTGTGAGGAGGAGGTGATTTGATGCAACACCCTGGCTGTATATATCAGAGCTAATATCTAGACTTGAACTCAGGTTTAACATGGCCTGGAAGCGCACAGATCTGGCATGGAGGTTGGTCGTCATTAAATAGATATTTGGTCATCATTATTTATTTGAAGTCTGCTAAGAAATTAGACAGAGTTCTGTGTCAACATGTGCTTCCTACGAGACACAGGAGAACAGAAAAATGTAAAAAGTCTATTTATGACTCGTTACCGTGCAAAGGGTGAATTTTTTAAAAGAAGAGCATGAACAGACCATCTGACTTATCACCACAAAATGTTTCAGACAAGACATGGACGTCACACCAGACCCACTCAGATTGATGTGATTTGGTTGTTGGTTAGAAAAGCATATGGCAGGGGACAAACAGACCAACTCAGCTCTATAATTTGAACCTCGCAGATGGTGACAAGCGATTAGTTTTTTAAATTAATTTACTCTCAGGCAACATAAAGTATAATCTCGCCACATCTAGATGCATAGTAATTAAGGATGAGTTATATTTCTTTCAAAGGAAACAAGACCAGAGAGAAGACACACGAGTTTAAAAGACAGACTGACGGCCATATGTCTTCCCCCTCCATTCATTCCATCACTCCCCGCAATGTAGACAAAACCAATGTACAGTATAGACAAAACCAATGTACAGTATAGACAAAACCAATGTACAGTATAGACAAAACCAATGTACAGTATAGACAAAACCAATGTACAGTATAGACAAAACCAGTTGCAATGCGATGAATCACAATTCTTTCACAAAGAACATAGAACATTCCACTTTTGGGTACATTTAAATTGGAACCACCTGAATGCATACTTTATTGTCCCATGGGGGGATTGGTCTGGCGAACTATGTTACGTAGTGTAAATCACATCGGTAATGGCTTCTGTTGCTCATAGAAAGTCTTACCAAATATTATGTTGACCAACAACCATACCATTTGTGACTGTCTGTCTGTGACTCAGGTCTTTGCTCCAGATGTAGGATCTTAATTTGAGCAGTTTTGTTATAGGAGGAAAATAATCCTGCAGCAACAGGAAGTGTGAATTTAATAAATGGACATTGTTGTTGTCGCGGTTGATACATTTTTCGTGGGGGCGGGGGGGGGGGCAATTCAAGTCTGAAGTTTCAAAGTGGAAATTAGAAACTTTAGATGCCTTTTTAAAAAACCTCAAGCGCTATAAGTTTGAAAAGTTCAAAGGCGGTCAAAGCCAAGATCCTCCACGTGTATGTAGTGCTTTCGTGAGAGGAAAATGTGGCCCGTAATGACAGCATATATTTTTATGTACATATTCTTATTCATTCCTTTACACTTGTGTGAATAAGGTAGTTGTTGTGAAATTGTTAGGTTAGATTACTCGTTGGTGTAACGTTTTTTTTCTTCTGGTTAAAGAGAGGCAGACAAAAACGCAGCGTGGTTATTTATAAACATCTTTAATAAAGATGACAACTTGAACAATAATGTATAATACAAAATAAGAAACCGTGGAAAACCAAAAACCAGTCCTAACTGGTGCAAAACACAGACAGGAACAACAATCACCCACAAGATACCTAAAGAATATGGCTGCCTAAATAATGGTTCCCAATCAGAGACAATGACTAACACCTGCCTCTGATTGAGAACCATATCAGGCCAAACATAGAAATAGACAAACTAGACACACAACATAGAATGCCCACGCCCACTCAGATCACACCCTGACCAAACAAAACATAGAAACATACAAAGCAAACTATGGTCAGGGTGTGACAGTTGGTTATTGTAAAAATCAAATCAATCAAATCAAATCAAATTTTATTTGTCACATACACATGGTTAGCAGATGTTAATGCGAGTGTAGCGAAATGCTTGTGCTTCTAGTTCCGACAATGCAGTGATAACCAACAAGTAATCTAACTAACAATTCCAAAACTACTGTCTTATACACAGTGTAAGGGGATAAAGAATATGTACATAAGGATATATGAATGAGTGATGGTACAGGCAGCATACAGTAGATGGTATCGAGTACAGTATATACATATGAGGTGAGTATGTAGACAAAGTAAACAAAGTGGCATAGTTAAAGTGGCTAGTGATACATGTATTACATACAGTATAGTATATACAGTATATACGTATGCATATGAGATGAATAATGTAGGGTAAGTAACATTATATAAGGTAGCATTGTTTAAAGTGGCTAGTGATATATTTACATTATTTCCCATCATTTCCCATTATTAAAGTGGCTGGAGTTGGGTCAGTGTCAATGACAGTGTGTTGGCAGCAGCCACTCAATGTTAGTGGTGGCTGTTTAACAGTCTGATGGCCTTGAGATAGAAGATGTTTTTCAGTCTCTCGGTCCCAGCTTTGATGCACCTGTACTGACCTCGCCTTCTGGATGATAGCGGGGTGAACAGGCAGTGGCTCGGGTGGTTGATGTCCTTGATGATCTTTATGACCTTCCTGTAACATCGGGTGGTGTAGGTGTCCTGGAGGGCAGGTAGTTTGCCCCCGGTGATGCGTTTTGCAGACCTCACTACCCTCTGGAGAGCCTTACGGTTGAGGGCGGAGCAGTTGCCGTACCAGGCGGTGATACAGCCCGCCAGGATGCTCTCGATTGTGCATCTGTAGAAGTTTGTGAGTGCTTTTGGTGACAAGCCAAATTTCTTCAGCCTCCTGAGGTTGAAGAGGCGCTGCTGCGCCTTCTTCACGACGCTGTCAGTGTGAGTGGACCAATTCAGTTTGTCTGTGATGTGTATGCCGAGGAACTTAAAACTTCCTACCCTCTCCACTACTGTTCCATCGATGTGGATAGGGGGGTGTTCCCTCTGCTGTTTCCTGAAGTCCACAATCATCTCCTTAGTTTTGTTGACGTTGAGTGTGAGGTTATTTTCCTGACACCACACTCCGAGGGCCCTCACCTCCTCCCTGTAGGCCGTCTTGTCGTTGTTGGTAATCAAGCCTACCACTGTTGTGTCGTCCGCAAACTTGATGATTGAGTTGGAGGCGTGCGTGGCCACGGAGTCGTGGGTGAACAGTGAGTACAGGAGAGGGCTCAGAACGCACCCTTGTGGGGCCCCCGTGTTGAGGATCAGCGGGGAGGAGATGTTGTTGCCTACCCTCACCACCTGGGGGCGGCCCATCAGGAAGTCCAGTACCCAGTTGCACAGGGCGGGGTCGAGACCCAGGGTCTCGAGCTTGATGACGAGCTTGGAGGGTACTATGGTGTTGAATGCCGAGCTGTAGTCGATGAACAGCATTCTCACATAGGTATTCCTCTTGTCCAGGTGGGTTAGGGCAGTGTGCAGTGTGGTTGAGATTGCGTCGTCTGTGGACCTATTTGGGCGGTAAGCAAATTGGAGTGGGTCTAGGGTGTCAGGTAGAGTGGAGGTGATATGGTCCTTGACTAGTCTCTCAAAGCACTTCATGATGACGGAAGTGAGTGCTACGGGGCGGTAGTCATTTAGCTCAGTTACCTTAGCTTTCTTGGGAACAGGAACAATGGTGGCCCTCTTGAAGCATGTGGGAACAGCAGACTGGTATAGGGATTGATTGAATATGTCCGTAAACACACAGGCCAGCTGGTCTGCGCATGCTCTGAGGGCGCGGCTGGGGATGCCGTCTAGGCCTGCAGCCTTGCGAGGGTTAACACGTTTAAATCTCTTACTCACCTCGGCTGCAGTGAAGGAGAGACCGCATGTTTTCGTTGCAGGCCGTGTCAGTGGCACTGTATCGTCCTCAAAGCGGGCAAAAAAGTTATTTAGTCTGCCTGGGAGCAAGACATCCTGGTCCGTGACTGGGCTGGGTTTCTTCTTGTAGTCCGTGATTGACTGTAGACCCTGCCACATGCCTCTTGTGTCTGAGCCGTTGAATTGAGATTCTACTTTGTCTCTGTACTGACGCTTAGCTTGTTTAATAGCCTTGCGGAGGGAATAGCTGCATTGTTTATATTCGGTCATGTTACCAGACACCTTGCCCTGATTAAAAGCAGTGGTTCGCGCTTTCAGTTTCACGCGAATGCTGCCATCAATCCACGGTTTCTGGTTAGGGAATGTTTTTATCGTTGCTATGGGAACGACATCTTCAACGCACGTTCTAATGAACTCGCACACCGAATCAGCATATTCGTCAATATTTTTATCTGACGCAATACGAAACATGTCCCAGCCCACGTGATGGAAGCAGTCTTGGAGTGTGGAGTCAGCTTGGTCGGACCAGCGTTGGACAGACCTCAGCGTGGGAGCCTCTTGTTTAAGTTTCTGCCTGTAGGCAGGGATCAAAAAAATGGAGTCGTGGTCAGCTTTTCCGAAAGGGGGGCGGGGCAGGGCCTTATATGCGTCGCGGAAGTTAGAGTAACAATGATCCAAGGTTTTACCACCCCTGGTTGCGCAATCGATATGCTGATAAAATTTAGGGAGTCTTGTTTTCAGATTAGGTTTGTTAAAATCCCCAGCTACAATGAATGCAGCCTCCGGATAAATGGTTTCCAGTTTGCAAAGAGTTAAATAAAGTTCGTTCAGAGCCATCGATGTGTCTGCTTGGGGGGGGATGTATACGGCTGTGATTATAATCGAAGAGAATTCTCTTGGTAGATAATGCGGTCTACATTTGATTGTGAGGAATTCTAAATCAGGTGAACAGAAGGATTTGAGTTCCTGTATGTTTCTTTCATCACACCATGTCTCGTTAGTCATGAGGCATACGCCCCCGCCACTCTTCTTACCAGAAAGATGTTTGTTTCTGTCGGCGCGATGCGTGGAGAAACCCGTTGGCTGCACCGCCCCGGATAGCGTCTTCTCAGTGAGCCATGTTTCCGTGAAGCAGAGGACGTTACAGTCTCTGATGTCCCTCTGGAATGCTACCCTTGCTCGGATTTCATCAACCTTGTTGTCAAGAGACTGGACATTGGCAAGAAGAATGCTAGGGAGTGGTGCGCGATGTGCCCGTGTCCTGAGTCTGACCAGAAGACCGCTACGTTTCCCTCTTTTTCGGAGTCGTTTTTTTGGGTCGCTGCATGCGATCCATCCCGTTGTCCTGTTTGTAAAGGCAGAACACAGGATCCGCGTCGCGGAAAACATATTCTTGGTCGTACTGATGGTGAGTTGACGCGTCTGATGATGAGGAATAGGAATCATTGGACCAACACTCAGCGTGGTAAGTGTTCATAGTAAAATTTTATTAAATAAACTGAACACTGAATGACAAATAACAACAAAGAGAGTGAACGGCACGAAACAGTCCTGTAAGGAAAACACAAAAACAGAAAGCAACTCCCCACAAACACAAGTGGGAACAGGCTACCTAAGTATGGTTCTCAATCAGAGACTACGATTGACAGCTGCCTCTGATTGGGAACCATACCAGACCAAACACATAGAAATACACCACACAGAACACAACATAGAATGAACAACAAAAAATAAAAAACATAGAATGCCCACTCCAACTCACGCCCCGACCAAACCAAAATAAAAACATAGAATGCCCACCCCAACTCACGCCCCGACCAAACCAAAATAAAAACATAGAATGCCCACCCCAACTCACGCCCGACCAAACCAAAATAAAAACATAGAATGCTCACCCCACGACAGTAAACAGTAAATGCTTTAACGACCGTTCCACAGGTGCATGTTCATGAATTATTTATGGTTCAAGCATGGGAAACAGTGTTTAAATCTTTTACAATGAAGATCTGTGAAGTTATTTGGATTTTTACCAATTATCTTTGAAAGACAAGGTCCTGTAAAAGGGACATTTCTTTTTTTTGTTGAGTTTATAATCGGATCCATTTTATTTTCTCCAATCTTTTCTTCCGCTAGCGGACTCACAACCGCTTTGAGTGGGTAAACTATCCACCCACTACTGTTATTGGTGATCAATTTCCCCCTTTATCCACCCACTACTGCTATTGGTGATCAATTTCCCCCTTTATCCACCCACTACTGCTATTGGTGATCCATTTCCCCCTTTATCCACCCACTACTGTTATTGGTGATCAATTTCCCCCTTTATCCACCCACTACTGCTATTGGTGATCAATTTCCCCCTTTATCCACCCACTACTGTTATTGGTGATCAATTTCCCCCTTTATCCACCCACTACTGCTATTGGTGATCAATTTCCCCCTTTATCCACCCACTACTGCTATTGGTGATCCATTTCCCCCTTTATCCACCCACTACTGCTATTGGTGATCCATTTCCCCCTTTATCCACCCACTACTGCTATTGGTGATCCATTTCCCCCTATCAACTGAGCTCTGACAGTCCTGACAGTGGCAGAGGGACTGGTCGTCATAGCGATAAACAGTGACACATTCACCACGCCGTCTGTAGAAGGGAAATAATGGAAGCCATGGGAGCCAGTCATCAATAACGGTGGAGAGATAGATGTTACCCTCGGTTGTCATTTTCCTGAAGAACGTCCCTGACTGGGCTGGTTTAACATGCTGTGTATACATAGAACCACCTGTTTCTTCTGGCATCCTGCCATAAATATACACTATTATCTAAAGGTCACCTGCATACTGGCTACTGATCCAGTATGAAGCCACTCACACTGTCATACCAGATACTATAATCCATTCTCATGAATGGGCTAACCATGAAATTCCATTCAATGATATGTAATTGTATTCACGAGTATAATATATTGTTACCATACTAATCACAAAGATAACCATCTGCTTTGACGTGATACAACCAATATGAATGATTAAAGTTAATGAGAGTCATAACTAAATATCATTTCATTGGATGCAATAAAATGAGAGAGAATTAATTTAGTGAGAATAAACTCACGAGGTTGTGTTTTATCTTAACAAGGGTCAAAATGGATTTCAAAATGGATTTAAAGAGGGAGAGACTACAAAAAGAAAACGAGTTCTAAAGAGAAGTGAGTCTAGAAAGTAGTGGGTTAGAGTTAGTTTAGAAAGGAGTGGGTTAGGGTTAGTGTAGAAAGGAGTGGGTTAGTTTAGAAAGGAGTGGGTTAGTGCAGAAATGAGTGGGTTAGTTTAGAAAGGAGTGGGATAGTTTAGAAAGGAGTGGGTTAGGGTTAGTGTAGAAAGGAGTGGGTTAGTTTAGAAAGGAGTGGGTTAGGGTTAGTTTAGAAAGGAGTGGGTTAGTGTAGAAATGAGTGGGTTAGTTTAGAAAGGAGTGGGATAGTTTAGAAAGGAGTGGGTTAGTTTAGAAAGGAGTGGGTTAGTTTAGAAAGGAGTGGGTTAGTTTAGAAATGAGTGGGTTAGTTTAGAAAGGAGTGGGTTAGTTTAGAAAGGAGTGGGTTAGTTTAGAAAGGAGTGGGTTAGTTTAGAAAGGAGTGGGTTAGTGTAGAAAGGAGTGGGTTAGTTTAGAAAGGAGTGGGTTAGTTTAGAAAGGAGTGGGTTAGTTTAGAAAGGAGTGGGTTCGTGTAGAAAGGAGTGGGTTAGTTTAGAAAGGAGTGGGTTAGTTTAGAAAGGAGTGGGTTAGTATAGAAAGGAGTGGGTTAGTTTAGAAAGGAGTAGGTTAGTTTAGAAAGGAGTGGGTTAGTTTAGAAAGGAGTGGGTTAGTTTAGAAATGAGTGGGTTAGTTTAGAAAGGAGTGGGTTAGTTTAGAAAGGAGTGGGTTAGTGCAGAAATGAGTGGGTTAGTTTAGAAAGGAGTGGGATAGTTTAGAAAGGAGTGGGTTAGGGTTAGTGTAGAAAGGAGTGGGTTAGTTTAGAAAGGAGTGGGTTAGGGTTAGTTTAGAAAGGAGTGGGTTAGTGTAGAAATGAGTGGGTTAGTTTAGAAAGGAGTGGGATAGTTTAGAAAGGAGTGGGTTAGTTTAGAAAGGAGTGGGTTAGTTTAGAAAGGAGTGGGTTAGTTTAGAAATGAGTGGGTTAGTTTAGAAAGGAGTGGGTTAGTTTAGAAAGGAGTGGGTTAGTTTAGAAAGGAGTGGGTTAGTTTAGAAAGGAGTGGGTTAGTGTAGAAAGGAGTGGGTTAGTTTAGAAAGGAGTGGGTTAGTGTAGAAAGGAGTGGGTTAGTGTAGAAAGGATTGGGTTAGGGTTAGTTTAGAAAGGAGTGCGTTAGTTTAGAAAGGAGTGGGTTAGGGTAGAAAGGAGTGGGTTAGTGTAGAAAGGAGTGGGTTAGGGTTAGTTTAGAAAGGAGTGGGTTAGTGTAGAAAGGAGTGGGTTAGGGTAGAAAGGAGTGGGTTAGTGTAGAAAGGAGTGGGTTAGGGTAGAAAGGAGCGGGTTAGTGTAGAAAGGAGTGGGTTAGGGTAGAAAGGAGTGGGTTAGGGTTAGTTTAGGAAGGAGTGGGTTAGTTTAGAAATGAGTGGGTTAGTTTAGAAAGGAGTGGGTTCGGGTTAGTTTAGAAAGGAGTGGGTTAGTTTAGAAAGGAGTGGGTTAGGGTCAGTTTAGAAAGGAGTGGGTTAGTGTAGAAAGGAGTAGGTTAGTTTAGAAAGGAGTGGGTTAGGGTTAGTTTAGAAAGGAGTGGGTTAGTGCAGAAATGAGTGGGTTAGTTTAGAAAGGAGTGGGATAGTTTAGAAAGGAGTGGGTTAGGGTTAGTGTAGAAAGGAGTGGGTTAGTTTAGAAAGGAGTGGGATAGTTTAGAAAGGAGTGGGTTAGTGTAGAAATGAGTGGGTTAGTTTAGAAAGGAGTGGGGTAGTTTAGAAAGGAGTGGGTTAGTTTAGAAAGGAGTGGGTTAGTTTAGAAAGGAGTGGGTTAGTTTAGAAATGAGTGGGTTAGTTTAGAAAGGAGTGGGTTAGTTTAGAAAGGAGTGGGTTAGTTTAGAAAGGAGTGGGTTAGTTGAGAAAGGAGTGGGTTAGTGTAGAAAGGAGTGGGTTAGTTTAGAAAGGAGCGGGTTAGTTTAGAAAGGAGTGGGTTAGTTTAGAAAGGAGTGGGTTCGTGTAGAAAAGAGTGGGTTAGTTTAGAAAGGAGTGGGTTAGTTTAGAAAGGAGTGGGTTAGTGTAGAAAGGAGTGGGTTAGTTTAAAAAGGAGTGGGTTAGTTTAGAAAGGAGTGGGTTAATGTAGAAAGGAGTGGGTTAGTTTAGAAATGAGTGGGTTAGTTTAGAAAGGAGTGGGTTAGTTTAGAAAGGAGTGGGTTAGTTTGGAAAGGAGTGGGTTAGTTTAGAAAGGAGTTGGTTAGTTTAGAAAGGAGTGGGTTAGTTTAGAAAGGAGTGGGTTAGTTTAGAAAGGAGTGGGTTAGTTTAGAAAGGAGTGGGTTAGGGTAGAAAGGAGTGGGTTAGTTTAGAAAGGAGTGGGATAGTGTAGAAAGGAGTGGGTTAGTGTAGAAAGGATTGGGTTAGGGTTAGTTTAGAAAGGAGTGCGTTAGTTTAGAAAGGAGTGGGTTAGGGTAGAAAGGAGTGGGTTAGTGTAGAAAGGAGTGGGTTAGGGTTAGTTTAGAAAGGAGTGGGTTAGTGTAGAAAGGAGTGGGTTAGGGTAGAAAGGAGTGGGTTAGTGTAGAAAGGAGTGGGTTAGGGTAGAAAGGAGTGGGTTAGGGTTAGTTTAGGAAGGAGTGGGTTAGTTTAGAAATGAGTGGGTTAGTTTAGAAAGGAGTGGGTTCGGGTTAGTTTAGAAAGGAGTGGGTTAGTTTAGAAAGGAGTGGGTTAGGGTCAGTTTAGAAAGGAGTGGGTTAGTGTAGAAATGAGTGGGTTAGTTTAGAAAGGAGTGGGGTAGTTTAGAAAGGAGTGGGTTAGTTTAGAAAGGAGTGGGTTAGTTTAGAAAGGAGTGGGTTAGTTTAGAAATGAGTGGGTTAGTTTAGAAAGGAGTGGGTTAGTTTAGAAAGGAGTGGGTTAGTTTAGAAAGGAGTGGGTTAGTTGAGAAAGGAGTGGGTTAGTGTAGAAAGGAGTGGGTTAGTTTAGAAAGGAGCGGGTTAGTTTAGAAAGGAGTGGGTTAGTTTAGAAAGGAGTGGGTTCGTGTAGAAAAGAGTGGGTTAGTTTAGAAAGGAGTGGGTTAGTTTAGAAAGGAGTGGGTTAGTGTAGAAAGGAGTGGGTTAGTTTAAAAGGAGTGGGTTAGTTTAGAAAGGAGTGGGTTAATGTAGAAAGGAGTGGGTTAGTTTAGAAATGAGTGGGTTAGTTTAGAAAGGAGTGGGTTAGTTTAGAAAGGAGTGGGTTAGTTTGGAAAGGAGTGGGTTAGTTTAGAAAGGAGTTGGTTAGTTTAGAAAGGAGTGGGTTAGTTTAGAAAGGAGTGGGTTAGTTTAGAAAGGAGTGGGTTAGTTTAGAAAGGAGTGGGTTAGGGTAGAAAGGAGTGGGTTAGTTTAGAAAGGAGTGGGATAGTGTAGAAAGGAGTGGGTTAGTGTAGAAAGGATTGGGTTAGGGTTAGTTTAGAAAGGAGTGCGTTAGTTTAGAAAGGAGTGGGTTAGGGTAGAAAGGAGTGGGTTAGTGTAGAAAGGAGTGGGTTAGGGTTAGTTTAGAAAGGAGTGGGTTAGTGTAGAAAGGAGTGGGTTAGGGTAGAAAGGAGTGGGTTAGTGTAGAAAGGAGTGGGTTAGGTAGAAAGGAGTGGGTTAGGGTTAGTTTAGGAAGGAGTGGGTTAGTTTAGAAATGAGTGGGTTAGTTTAGAAAGGAGTGGGTTCGGGTTAGTTTAGAAAGGAGTGGGTTAGTTTAGAAAGGAGTGGGTTAGGGTCAGTTTAGAAAGGAGTGGGTTAGTGTAGAAAGGAGTAGGTTAGTTTAGAAAGGAGTGGGTTAGTTTAGAAAGGAGTGGGTTAGGGTTAGTTTAGAAAGGAGTGGGTTAGTTTAGAAAGGAGTGGGTTAGTGTAGAAAGGAGTGGGTTAGTTTAGAAAGGAGTGGGTTAGTTTAGAAAGGAGTGGGTTAGTTTGGAAATTAGTGGGTTAGGGTTAGATTAGAAAGGAGTGGGTTAGTTTAGAAAGGAGTGGGTTAGTTTAGAAAGGAGTGGGTCATCGTTAGTTTAGAAAGGAGTGGGTTAGTGTAGAAAGGAGTGGGTTAGTTTAGAAAGGAGTGGGTTAGTGTAGAAAGGAGTGGGTTAGTGTAGAAAGGAGTGGGTTAGTTTAGAAAGGAGTGGGTTAGTGTAGAAAGGAGTGGGTTAGGGTTAGTGTAGAAAGGAGTGGGTTAGTGTAGAAAGGAGTGGGTTAGTTTAGAAAGCAGTGGGTTCATTTAGAAAGGAGTGGGTTAGTTTAGAAAGGAGTGGGTTTGTTTAGAAAGGAGTGGGTTAGTTTAGAAAGGAGTGGGTTAGGGTTAGTTTAGAAAGGAGTGGGTTAGTGTAGAAATGAGTGGGTTAGTTTAGAAAGGATTGGGTTAGTTTAGAAAGGAGTGGGTTAGTTTAGAAATGAGTGGGTTAGTTTAGAAAGGAGTGGGTTAGTTTAGAAATGAGTGGGTTAGTTTAGAAAGGAGTGGGTTAGTTTAGAAAGGAGTGGGTTAGTTTAGAAAGGAGTGGGTTAGGGTAGAAAGGAGTGGGTTAGTTTAGAAAGGAGTGGGATAGTGTAGAAAGGAGTGGGTTAGTGTAGAAAGGATTGGGTTAGGGTTAGTTTAGAAAGGAGTGCGTTAGTTTAGAAAGGAGTGGGTTAGGGTAGAAAGGAGTGGGTTAGTGTAGAAAGGAGTGGGTTAGGGTTAGTTTAGAAAGGAGTGGGTTAGTGTAGAAAGGAGTGGGTTAGGGTAGAAAGGAGTGGGTTAGTGTAGAAAGGAGTGGGTTAGGGTAGAAAGGAGTGGGTTAGGGTTAGTTTAGGAAGGAGTGGGTTAGTTTAGAAATGAGTGGGTTAGTTTAGAAAGGAGTGGGTTCGGGTTAGTTAGAAAGGAGTGGGTTAGTTTAGAAAGGAGTGGGTTAGGGTCAGTTTAGAAAGGAGTGGGTTAGTGTAGAAAGGAGTAGGTTAGTTTAGAAAGGAGTGGGTTAGTTTAGAAAGGAGTGGGTTAGGGTTAGTTTAGAAAGGAGTGGGTTAGTTTAGAAAGGAGTGGGTTAGTGTAGAAAGGAGTGGGTTAGTTTAGAAAGGAGTGGGTTAGTTTAGAAAGGAGTGGGTTAGTTTGGAAATTAGTGGGTTAGGGTTAGATTAGAAAGGAGTGGGTTAGTTTAGAAAGGAGTGGGTTAGTTTAGAAAGGAGTGGGTCATCGTTAGTTTAGAAAGGAGTGGGTTAGTGTAGAAAGGAGTGGGTTAGTTTAGAAAGGAGTGGGTTAGTGTAGAAAGGAGTGGGTTAGTGTAGAAAGGAGTGGGTTAGTTTAGAAAGGAGTGGGTTAGTGTAGAAAGGAGTGGGTTAGGGTTAGTGTAGAAAGGAGTGGGTTAGTGTAGAAAGGTGGGTTAGTTTAGAAAGCAGTGGGTTCATTTAGAAAGGAGTGGGTTAGTTTAGAAAGGAGTGGGTTTGTTTAGAAAGGAGTGGGTTAGTTTAGAAAGGAGTGGGTTAGGGTTAGTTTAGAAAGGAGTGGGTTAGTGTAGAAATGAGTGGGTTAGTTTAGAAAGGATTGGGTTAGTTTAGAAAGGAGTGGGTTAGTTTAGAAATGAGTGGGTTAGTTTAGAAAGGAGTGGGTTAGTTTAGAAATGAGTGGGTTAGTTTAGAAAGGAGTGGGTTAGTTTAGAAAGGAGTGGGTTAGTGTCGAAAGGAGTGGGTTAGTTTAGAAAGGAGTGAGTTAGTTTAGAAAGGAGTGGGTTAGTTTAGAAAGGAGTGGGTTTGTGTAGAAAGGAGTGGGTTAGTTTAGAAAGGAGTGGGTTAGTTTAGAAAGGAGTGGGTTAGTGTAGAAAGGAGTGGGTTAGTTTAGAAAGGAGTGGGTTAGTTTAGAAAGGAGTGGGATAATGTAGAAAGGAGTGGGTTAGTTTAGAAATGAGTGGGTTAGTTTAGAAAGGAGTGGGTTAGTTTAGAAAGGATTGGGTTAGTTTAGAAAGGAGTGGGTTAGTTTAGAAAGGAGTGGGTTAGTGTAGAAAGGAGTGGGTTAGTGTAGAAAGGATTGGGTTAGGGTTAGTTTAGAAAGGAGTGGGTTAGTTTAGAAATGAGTGGGTTAGTTTAGAAAGGAGTGGGTTCGGGTTAGTTTAGAAAGGAGTGGGTTAGTTTAGAAAGGAGTGGGTTAGGGTCAGTTTAGAAAGGAGTGGGTTAGTGTAGAAAGGAGTAGGTTAGTATAGAAAGGAGTGGGTTAGGGTTAGTTTAGAAAGGAGTGGGTTAGTGCAGAAATGAGTGGGTTAGTTTAGAAAGGAGTGGGATAGTTTAGAAAGGAGTGGGTTAGGGTTAGTGTAGAAAGGAGTGGGTTAGTTTAGAAAGGAGTGGGATAGTTTAGAAATGAGTGGGTTAGTTTAGAAAGGAGTGGGTTCGGGTTAGTTTAGAAAGGAGTGGGTTAGTTTAGAAAGGAGTGGGTTAGGGTCAGTTTAGAAAGGAGTGGGTTAGTGTAGAAAGGAGTAGGTTAGTTTAGAAAGGAGTGGGTTAGTTTAGAAAGGAGTGGGTTAGGGTTAGTTTAGAAAGGAGTGGGTTAGTTTAGAAAGGAGTGGGTTAGTGTAGAAAGGAGTGGGTTAGTTTAGAAAGGAGTGGGTTAGTTTAGAAAGGAGTGGGTTAGTTTGGAAATTAGTGGGTTAGGGTTAGATTAGAAAGGAGTGGGTTAGTTTAGAAAGGAGTGGGTTAGTTTAGAAAGGAGTGGGTCATCGTTAGTTTAGAAAGGAGTGGGTTAGTGTAGAAAGGAGTGGGTTAGTTTAGAAAGGAGTGGGTTAGTGTAGAAAGGAGTGGGTTAGTGTAGAAAGGAGTGGGTTAGTTTAGAAAGGAGTGGGTTAGTGTAGAAAGGAGTGGGTTAGGGTTAGTGTAGAAAGGAGTGGGTTAGTGTAGAAAGGAGTGGGTTAGTTTAGAAAGCAGTGGGTTCATTTAGAAAGGAGTGGGTTAGTTTAGAAAGGAGTGGGTTTGTTTAGAAAGGAGTGGGTTAGTTTAGAAAGGAGTGGGTTAGGGTTAGTTTAGAAAGGAGTGGGTTAGTGTAGAAAGGAGTGGGTTAGTTTAGAAAGGATTGGGTTAGTTTAGAAAGGAGTGGGTTAGTTTAGAAATGAGTGGGTTAGTTTAGAAAGGAGTGGGTTAGTTTAGAAATGAGTGGGTTAGTTTAGAAAGGAGTGGGTTAGTTTAGAAAGGAGTGGGTTAGTGTCGAAAGGAGTGGGTTAGTTTAGAAAGGAGTGAGTTAGTTTAGAAAGGAGTGGGTTAGTTTAGAAAGGAGTGGGTTTGTGTAGAAAGGAGTGGGTTAGTTTAGAAAGGAGTGGGTTAGTTTAGAAAGGAGTGGGTTAGTGTAGAAAGGAGTGGGTTAGTTTAGAAAGGAGTGGGTTAGTTTAGAAAGGAGTGGGATAATGTAGAAAGGAGTGGGTTAGTTTAGAAATGAGTGGGTTAGTTTAGAAAGGAGTGGGTTAGTTTAGAAAGGATTGGGTTAGTTTAGAAAGGAGTGGGTTAGTTTAGAAAGGAGTGGGTTAGTGTAGAAAGGAGTGGGTTAGTGTAGAAAGGATTGGGTTAGGGTTAGTTTAGAAAGGAGTGGGTTAGTTTAGAAATGAGTGGGTTAGTTTAGAAAGGAGTGGGTTCGGGTTAGTTTAGAAAGGAGTGGGTTAGTTTAGAAAGGAGTGGGTTAGGGTCAGTTTAGAAAGGAGTGGGTTAGTGTAGAAAGGAGTAGGTTAGTATAGAAAGGAGTGGGTTAGGGTTAGTTTAGAAAGGAGTGGGTTAGTGCAGAAATGAGTGGGTTAGTTTAGAAAGGAGTGGGATAGTTTAGAAAGGAGTGGGTTAGGGTTAGTGTAGAAAGGAGTGGGTTAGTTTAGAAAGGAGTGGGATAGTTTAGAAAGGAGTGGGTTAGTGTAGAAATGAGTGGGTTAGTTTAGAAAGGAGTGGGATAGTTTAGAAAGGAGTGGGTTAGTTTAGAAAGGAGTGGGTTAGTTTAGAAAGGAGTGGGTTAGTTTAGAAATGAGTGGGTTAGTTTAGAAAGGAGTGGGTTAGTTTAGAAAGGAGTGGGTTAGTTTAGAAAGGAGTGGGTTAGTTGAGAAAGGAGTGGGTTAGTGTAGAAAGGAGTGGGTTAGTTTAGAAAGGAGCGGGTTAGTTTAGAAAGGAGTGGGTTAGTTTAGAAAGGAGTGGGTTCGTGTAGAAAAGAGTGGGTTAGTTTAGAAAGGAGTGGGTTAGTTTAGAAAGGAGTGGGTTAGTGTAGAAAGGAGTGGGTTAGTTTAAAAGGAGTGGGTTAGTTTAGAAAGGAGTGGGTTAATGTAGAAAGGAGTGGGTTAGTTTAGAAATGAGTGGGTTAGTTTAGAAAGGAGTGGGTTAGTTTAGAAAGGAGTGGGTTAGTTTGGAAAGGAGTGGGTTAGTTTAGAAAGGAGTTGGTTAGTTTAGAAAGGAGTGGGTTAGTTTAGAAAGGATTGGGTTAGTTTAGAAAGGAGTGGGTTAGTTTAGAAAGGAGTGGGTTAGGGTAGAAAGGAGTGGGTTAGTTTAGAAAGGAGTGGGATAGTGTAGAAAGGAGTGGGTTAGTGTAGAAAGGATTGGGTTAGGGTTAGTTTAGAAAGGAGTGTGTTAGTTTAGAAAGGAGTGGGTTAGGGTAGAAAGGAGTGGGTTAGTGTAGAAAGGAGTGGGTTAGGGTTAGTTTAGAAAGGAGTGGGTTAGTGTAGAAAGGAGTGGGTTAGGGTAGAAAGGAGTGGGTTAGTGTAGAAAGGAGTGGGTTAGGGTAGAAAGGAGCGGGTTAGTGTAGAAAGGAGTGGGTTAGGGTAGAAAGGAGTGGGTTAGGGTTAGTTTAGGAAGGAGTGGGTTAGTTTAGAAATGAGTGGGTTAGTTTAGAAAGGAGTGGGTTCGGGTTAGTTTAGAAAGGAGTGGGTTAGTTTAGAAAGGAGTGGGTTAGGGTCAGTTTAGAAAGGAGTGGGTTAGTGTAGAAAGGAGTAGGTTAGTTTAGAAAGGAGTGGGTTAGTTTAGAAAGGAGTGGGTTAGGGTTAGTTTAGAAAGGAGTGGGTTAGTTTAGAAAGGAGTGGGTTAGTGTAGAAAGGAGTGGGTTAGTTTAGAAAGGAGTGGGTTAGTTTAGAAAGGAGTGGGTTAGTTTGGAAATTAGTGGGTTAGGGTTAGATTAGAAAGGAGTGGGTTAGTTTAGAAAGGAGTGGGTTAGTTTAGAAAGGAGTGGGTCATCGTTAGTTTAGAAAGGAGTGGGTTAGTGTAGAAAGGAGTGGGTTAGTTTAGAAAGGAGTGGGTTAGTGTAGAAAGGAGTGGGTTAGTGTAGAAAGGAGTGGGTTAGTTTAGAAAGGAGTGGGTTAGTGTAGAAAGGAGTGGGTTAGGGTTAGTGTAGAAAGGAGTGGGTTAGTGTAGAAAGGAGTGGGTTAGTTTAGAAAGCAGGGGTTCATTTAGAAAGGAGTGGGTTAGTTTAGAAAGGAGTGGGTTTGTTTAGAAAGGAGTGGGTTAGTTTAGAAAGGAGTGGGTTAGGGTTAGTTTAGAAAGGAGTGGGTTAGTGTAGAAATGAGTGGGTTAGTTTAGAAAGGATTGGGTTAGTTTAGAAAGGAGTGGGTTAGTTTAGAAATGAGTGGGTTAGTTTAGAAAGGAGTGGGTTAGTTTAGAAATGAGTGGGTTAGTTTAGAAAGGAGTGGGTTAGTTTAGAAAGGAGTGGGTTAGTGTCGAAAGGAGTGGGTTAGTTTAGAAAGGAGTGAGTTAGTTTAGAAAGGAGTGGGTTAGTTTAGAAAGGAGTGGGTTTGTGTAGAAAGGAGTGGGTTAGTTTAGAAAGGAGTGGGTTAGTTTAGAAAGGAGTGGGTTAGTGTAGAAAGGAGTGGGTTAGTTTGGAAAGGAGTGGGTTAGTTTAGAAAGGAGTGGGATAATGTAGAAAGGAGTGGGTTAGTTTAGAAATGAGTGGGTTAGTTTAGAAAGGGGTGGGTTAGTTTAGAAAGGATTGGGTTAGTTTAGAAAGGAGTGGGTTAGTTTAGAAAGGAGTGGGTTAGTGTAGAAAGGAGTGGGTTAGTGTAGAAAGGATTGGGTTAGGGTTAGTTTAGAAAGGAGTGCGTTAGTTTAGAAAGGAGTGGGTTAGGGTAGAAAGGAGTTTGTTAGTGTAGAAAGGAGTGGGTTAGGGTTAGTTTAGAAAGGAGTGGGTTAGTGTAGAAAGGAGTGGGTTAGGGTAGAAAGGAGTGGGTTAGTGTAGAAAGGAGTGGGTTAGGGTAGAAAGGAGCGGGTTAGTGTAGAAAGGAGTGGGTTAGGGTAGAAAGGAGTGGGTTAGGGTTAGTTTAGGAAGGAGTGGGTTAGTTTAGAAATGAGTGGGTTAGTTTAGAAAGGAGTGGGTTCGGGTTAGTTTAGAAAGGAGTGGGTTAGTTTAGAAATGAGTGGGTTAGGGTCAGTTTAGAAAGGAGTGGGTTAGTGTAGAAAGGAGTAGGTTAGTTTAGAAAGGAGTGGGTTAGTTTAGAAAGGAGTGGGTTAGTTTAGAAAGGAGTGGGTTAGTTTGGAAATGAGTGGGTTAGGGTTAGATTAGAAAGGAGTGGGTTAGTTTAGAAAGGAGTGGGTTAGTTTAGAAAGGAGTGGGTTAGTTTAGAAAGGAGTGGGTCATCGTTAGTTTAGAAAGGAGTGGGTTAGTGTAGAAAGGAGCGGGTTAGTTTAGAAAGGAGTGGGTTAGTTTAGAAAGGAGTGGGTTCGTGTAGAAAAGAGTGGGTTAGTTTAGAAAGGAGTGGGTTAGTTTAGAAAGGAGTGGGTTAGTGTAGAAAGGAGTGGGTTAGTTTAAAAAGGAGTGGGTTAGTTTAGAAAGGAGTGGGTTAATGTAGAAAGGAGTGGGTTAGTTTAGAAATGAGTGGGTTAGTTTAGAAAGGAGTGGGTTAGTTTAGAAAGGAGTGGGTTAGTTTGGAAAGGAGTGGGTTAGTTTAGAAAGGAGTTGGTTAGTTTAGAAAGGAGTGGGTTAGTTTAGAAAGGAGTGGGTTAGTTTAGAAAGGAGTGGGTTAGTTTAGAAAGGAGTGGGTTAGGGTTGGGTTAGTTTAGAAAGGAGTGGGATAGTGTAGAAAGGAGTGGGTTAGTGTAGAAAGGATTGGGTTAGGGTTAGTTTAGAAAGGAGTGTGTTAGTTTAGAAAGGAGTGGGTTAGGGTAGAAAGGAGTGGGTTAGTGTAGAAAGGAGTGGGTTAGGGTTAGTTTAGAAAGGAGTGGGTTAGTGTAGAAAGGAGTGGGTTAGGGTAGAAAGGAGTGGGTTAGTGTAGAAAGGAGTGGGTTAGGGTAGAAAGGAGCGGGTTAGTGTAGAAAGGAGTGGGTTAGGGTAGAAAGGAGTGGGTTAGGGTTAGTTTAGGAAGGAGTGGGTTAGTTTAGAAATGAGTGGGTTAGTTTAGAAAGGAGTGGGTTCGGGTTAGTTTAGAAAGGAGTGGGTTAGTTTAGAAAGGAGTGGGTTAGGGTCAGTTTAGAAAGGAGTGGGTTAGTGTAGAAAGGAGTAGGTTAGTTTAGAAAGGAGTGGGTTAGTTTAGAAAGGAGTGGGTTAGGGTTAGTTTAGAAAGGAGTGGGTTAGTTTAGAAAGGAGTGGGTTAGTGTAGAAAGGAGTGGGTTAGTTTAGAAAGGAGTGGGTTAGTTTAGAAAGGAGTGGGTTAGTTTGGAAATTAGTGGGTTAGGGTTAGATTAGAAAGGAGTGGGTTAGTTTAGAAAGGAGTGGGTTAGTTTAGAAAGGAGTGGGTCATCGTTAGTTTAGAAAGGAGTGGGTTAGTGTAGAAAGGAGTGGGTTAGTTTAGAAAGGAGTGGGTTAGTGTAGAAAGGAGTGGGTTAGTGTAGAAAGGAGTGGGTTAGTTTAGAAAGGAGTGGGTTAGTGTAGAAAGGAGTGGGTTAGGGTTAGTGTAGAAAGGAGTGGGTTAGTGTAGAAAGGAGTGGGTTAGTTTAGAAAGCAGTGGGTTCATTTAGAAAGGAGTGGGTTAGTTTAGAAAGGAGTGGGTTTGTTTAGAAAGGAGTGGGTTAGTTTAGAAAGGAGTGGGTTAGGGTTAGTTTAGAAGGAGTGGGTTAGTGTAGAAATGAGTGGGTTAGTTTAGAAAGGATTGGGTTAGTTTAGAAAGGAGTGGGTTAGTTTAGAAATGAGTGGGTTAGTTTAGAAAGGAGTGGGTTAGTTTAGAAATGAGTGGGTTAGTTTAGAAAGGAGTGGGTTAGTTTAGAAAGGAGTGGGTTAGTGTCGAAAGGAGTGGGTTAGTTTAGAAAGGAGTGAGTTAGTTTAGAAAGGAGTGGGTTAGTTTAGAAAGGAGTGGGTTTGTGTAGAAAGGAGTGGGTTAGTTTAGAAAGGAGTGGGTTAGTTTAGAAAGGAGTGGGTTAGTGTAGAAAGGAGTGGGTTAGTTTAGAAAGGATTGGGTTAGTTTAGAAAGGAGTGGGTTAGTTTAGAAATGAGTGGGTTAGTTTAGAAAGGAGTGGGTTAGTTTAGAAATGAGTGGGTTAGTTTAGAAAGGAGTGGGTTAGTTTAGAAAGGAGTGGGTTAGTGGAAAGGAGTGGGTTAGTTTAGAAAGGAGTGAGTTAGTTTAGAAAGGAGTGGGTTAGTTTAGAAAGGAGTGGGTTTGTGTAGAAAGGAGTGGGTTAGTTTAGAAAGGAGTGGGTTAGTTTAGAAAGGAGTGGGTTAGTGTAGAAAGGAGTGGGTTAGTTTAGAAAGGAGTGGGTTAGTTTAGTGGGATAATTAGAAAGGAGTGGGTTAGTTTAGAAATGAGTGGGTTAGTTTAGAAAGGAGTGGGTTAGTTTAGAAAGGATTGGGTTAGTTTAGAAAGGAGTGGGTTAGTTTAGAAAGGAGTGGGTTAGTGTAGAAAGGAGTGGGTTAGTGTAGAAAGGATTGGGTTAGGGTTAGTTTAGAAAGGAGTGGGTTAGTTTAGAAATGAGTGGGTTAGTTTAGAAAGGAGTGGGTTCGGGTTAGTTTAGAAAGGAGTGGGTTAGTTTAGAAAGGAGTGGGTTAGGGTCAGTTTAGAAAGGAGTGGGTTAGTGTAGAAAGGAGTAGGTTAGTATAGAAAGGAGTGGGTTAGTGCAGAAATGAGTGGGTTAGTTTAGAAAGGAGTGGGATAGTTTAGAAAGGAGTGGGTTAGGGTTAGTGTAGAAAGGAGTGGGTTAGTTTAGAAAGGAGTGGGATAGTTTAGAAAGGAGTGGGTTAGTGTAGAAATGAGTGGGTTAGTTTAGAAAGGAGTGGGATAGTTTAGAAAGGAGTGGGTTAGTTTAGAAAGGAGTGGGTTAGTTTAGAAAGGAGTGGGTTAGTTTAGAAATGAGTGGGTTAGTTTAGAAAGGAGTGGGTTAGTTTAGAAAGGAGTGGGTTAGTTTAGAAAGGAGTGGGTTAGTTGAGAAAGGAGTGGGTTAGTGTAGAAAGGAGTGGGTTAGTTTAGAAAGGAGCGGGTTAGTTTAGAAAGGAGTGGGTTAGTTTAGAAAGGAGTGGGTTCGTGTAGAAAAGAGTGGGTTAGTTTAGAAAGGAGTGGGTTAGTTTAGAAAGGAGTGGGTTAGTGTAGAAAGGAGTGGGTTAGTTTAAAAAGGAGTGGGTTAGTTTAGAAAGGAGTGGGTTAATGTAGAAAGGAGTGGGTTAGTTTAGAAATGAGTGGGTTAGTTTAGAAAGGAGTGGGTTAGTTTAGAAAGGAGTGGGTTAGTTTGGAAAGGAGTGGGTTAGTTTAGAAAGGAGTTGGTTAGTTTAGAAAGGAGTGGGTTAGTTTAGAAAGGAGTGGGTTAGTTTAGAAAGGAGTGGGTTAGTTTAGAAAGGAGTGGGTTAGGGTAGAAAGGAGTGGGTTAGTTTAGAAAGGAGTGGGATAGTGTAGAAAGGAGTGGGTTAGTGTAGAAAGGATTGGGTTAGGGTTAGTTTAGAAAGGAGTGTGTTAGTTTAGAAAGGAGTGGGTTAGGGTAGAAAGGAGTGGGTTAGTGTAGAAAGGAGTGGGTTAGGGTTAGTTTAGAAAGGAGTGGGTTAGTGTAGAAAGGAGTGGGTTAGGGTAGAAAGGAGTGGGTTAGTGTAGAAAGGAGTGGGTTAGGGTAGAAAGGAGCGGGTTAGTGTAGAAAGGAGTGGGTTAGGGTAGAAAGGAGTGGGTTAGGGTTAGTTTAGGAAGGAGTGGGTTAGTTTAGAAATGAGTGGGTTAGTTTAGAAAGGAGTGGGTTCGGGTTAGTTTAGAAAGGAGTGGGTTAGTTTAGAAAGGAGTGGGTTAGGGTCAGTTTAGAAAGGAGTGGGTTAGTGTAGAAAGGAGTAGGTTAGTTTAGAAAGGAGTGGGTTAGTTTAGAAAGGAGTGGGTTAGGGTTAGTTTAGAAAGGAGTGGGTTAGTTTAGAAAGGAGTGGGTTAGTGTAGAAAGGAGTGGGTTAGTTTAGAAAGGAGTGGGTTAGTTTAGAAAGGAGTGGGTTAGTTTGGAAATTAGTGGGTTAGGGTTAGATTAGAAAGGAGTGGGTTAGTTTAGAAAGGAGTGGGTTAGTTTAGAAAGGAGTGGGTCATCGTTAGTTTAGAAAGGAGTGGGTTAGTGTAGAAAGGAGTGGGTTAGTTTAGAAAGGAGTGGGTTAGTGTAGAAAGGAGTGGGTTAGTGTAGAAAGGAGTGGGTTAGTTTAGAAAGGAGTGGGTTAGTGTAGAAAGGAGTGGGTTAGGGTTAGTGTAGAAAGGAGTGGGTTAGTGTAGAAAGGAGTGGGTTAGTTTAGAAAGCAGTGGGTTCATTTAGAAAGGAGTGGGTTAGTTTAGAAAGGAGTGGGTTTGTTTAGAAAGGAGTGGGTTAGTTTAGAAAGGAGTGGGTTAGGGTTAGTTTAGAAAGGAGTGGGTTAGTGTAGAAATGAGTGGGTTAGTTTAGAAAGGATTGGGTTAGTTTAGAAAGGAGTGGGTTAGTTTAGAAATGAGTGGGTTAGTTTAGAAAGGAGTGGGTTAGTTTAGAAATGAGTGGGTTAGTTTAGAAAGGAGTGGATTAGTTTAGAAAGGAGTGGGTTAGTGTCGAAAGGAGTGGGTTAGTTTAGAAAGGAGTGAGTTAGTTTAGAAAGGAGTGGGTTAGTTTAGAAAGGAGTGGGTTTGTGTAGAAAGGAGTGGGTTAGTTTAGAAAGGAGTGGGTTAGTTTAGAAAGGAGTGGGTTAGTGTAGAAAGGAGTGGGTTAGTTTGGAAAGGAGTGGGTTAGTTTAGAAAGGAGTGGGATAATGTAGAAAGGAGTGGGTTAGTTTAGAAATGAGTGGGTTAGTTTAGAAAGGGGTGGGTTAGTTTAGAAAGGATTGGGTTAGTTTAGAAAGGAGTGGGTTAGTTTAGAAAGGAGTGGGTTAGTGTAGAAAGGAGTGGGTTAGTGTAGAAAGGATTGGGTTAGGGTTAGTTTAGAAAGGAGTGCGTTAGTTTAGAAAGGAGTGGGTTAGGGTAGAAAGGAGTTTGTTAGTGTAGAAAGGAGTGGGTTAGGGTTAGTTTAGAAAGGAGTGGGTTAGTGTAGAAAGGAGTGGGTTAGGGTAGAAAGGAGTGGGTTAGTGTAGAAAGGAGTGGGTTAGGGTAGAAAGGAGCGGGTTAGTGTAGAAAGGAGTGGGTTAGGGTAGAAAGGAGTGGGTTAGGGTTAGTTTAGGAAGGAGTGGGTTAGTTTAGAAATGAGTGGGTTAGTTTAGAAAGGAGTGGGTTCGGGTTAGTTTAGAAAGGAGTGGGTTAGTTTAGAAATGAGTGGGTTAGGGTCAGTTTAGAAAGGAGTGGGTTAGTGTAGAAAGGAGTAGGTTAGTTTAGAAAGGAGTGGGTTAGTTTAGAAAGGAGTGGGTTAGTTTAGAAAGGAGTGGGTTAGTTTGGAAATGAGTGGGTTAGGGTTAGATTAGAAAGGAGTGGGTTAGTTTAGAAAGGAGTGGGTTAGTTTAGAAAGGAGTGGGTTAGTTTAGAAAGGAGTGGGTCATCGTTAGTTTAGAAAGGAGTGGGTTAGTGTAGAAAGGAGCGGGTTAGTTTAGAAAGGAGTGGGTTAGTTTAGAAAGGAGTGGGTTCGTGTAGAAAAGAGTGGGTTAGTTTAGAAAGGAGTGGGTTAGTTTAGAAAGGAGTGGGTTAGTGTAGAAAGGAGTGGGTTAGTTTAAAAGGAGTGGGTTAGTTTAGAAAGGAGTGGGTTAATGTAGAAAGGAGTGGGTTAGTTTAGAAATGAGTGGGTTAGTTTAGAAAGGAGTGGGTTAGTTTAGAAAGGAGTGGGTTAGTTTGGAAAGGAGTGGGTTAGTTTAGAAAGGAGTTGGTTAGTTTAGAAAGGAGTGGGTTAGTTTAGAAAGGAGTGGGTTAGTTTAGAAAGGAGTGGGTTAGTTTAGAAAGGAGTGGGTTAGTGTAGAAAGGATTGGGTTAGGGTTAGTTTAGAAAGGAGTGTGTTAGTTTAGAAAGGAGTGGGTTAGGGTAGAAAGGAGTGGGTTAGTGTAGAAAGGAGTGGGTTAGGGTTAGTTTAGAAAGGAGTGGGTTAGTGTAGAAAGGAGTGGGTTAGGGTAGAAAGGAGTGGGTTAGTGTAGAAAGGAGTGGGTTAGGGTAGAAAGGAGCGGGTTAGTGTAGAAAGGAGTGGGTTAGGGTAGAAAGGAGTGGGTTAGGGTTAGTTTAGGAAGGAGTGGGTTAGTTTAGAAATGAGTGGGTTAGTTTAGAAAGGAGTGGGTTCGGGTTAGTTTAGAAAGGAGTGGGTTAGTTTAGAAAGGAGTGGGTTAGGGTCAGTTTAGAAAGGAGTGGGTTAGTGTAGAAAGGAGTAGGTTAGTTTAGAAAGGAGTGGGTTAGTTTAGAAAGGAGTGGGTTAGGGTTAGTTTAGAAAGGAGTGGGTTAGTTTAGAAAGGAGTGGGTTAGTGTAGAAAGGAGTGGGTTAGTTTAGAAAGGAGTGGGTTAGTTTAGAAAGGAGTGGGTTAGTTTGGAAATTAGTGGGTTAGGGTTAGATTAGAAAGGAGTGGGTTAGTTTAGAAAGGAGTGGGTTAGTTTAGAAAGGAGTGGGTCATCGTTAGTTTAGAAAGGAGTGGGTTAGTGTAGAAAGGAGTGGGTTAGTTTAGAAAGGAGTGGGTTAGTGTAGAAAGGAGTGGGTTAGTGTAGAAAGGAGTGGGTTAGTTTAGAAAGGAGTGGGTTAGTGTAGAAAGGAGTGGGTTAGGGTTAGTGTAGAAAGGAGTGGGTTAGTGTAGAAAGGAGTGGGTTAGTTTAGAAAGCAGTGGGTTCATTTAGAAAGGAGTGGGTTAGTTTAGAAAGGAGTGGGTTTGTTTAGAAAGGAGTGGGTTAGTTTAGAAAGGAGTGGGTTAGGGTTAGTTTAGAAAGGAGTGGGTTAGTGTAGAAATGAGTGGGTTAGTTTAGAAAGGATTGGGTTAGTTTAGAAAGGAGTGGGTTAGTTTAGAAATGAGTGGGTTAGTTTAGAAAGGAGTGGGTTAGTTTAGAAATGAGTGGGTTAGTTTAGAAAGGAGTGGGTTAGTTTAGAAAGGAGTGGGTTAGTGTCGAAAGGAGTGGGTTAGTTTAGAAAGGAGTGAGTTAGTTTAGAAAGGAGTGGGTTAGTTTAGAAAGGAGTGGGTTTGTGTAGAAAGGAGTGGGTTAGTTTAGAAAGGAGTGGGTTAGTTTAGAAAGGAGTGGGTTAGTGTAGAAAGGAGTGGGTTAGTTTGGAAAGGAGTGGGTTAGTTTAGAAAGGAGTGGGATAATGTAGAAAGGAGTGGGTTAGTTTAGAAATGAGTGGGTTAGTTTAGAAAGGGGTGGGTTAGTTTAGAAAGGATTGGGTTAGTTTAGAAAGGAGTGGGTTAGTTTAGAAAGGAGTGGGTTAGTGTAGAAAGGAGTGGGTTAGTGTAGAAAGGATTGGGTTAGGGTTAGTTTAGAAAGGAGTGCGTTAGTTTAGAAAGGAGTGGGTTAGGGTAGAAAGGAGTTTGTTAGTGTAGAAAGGAGTGGGTTAGGGTTAGTTTAGAAAGGAGTGGGTTAGTGTAGAAAGGAGTGGGTTAGGGTAGAAAGGAGTGGGTTAGTGTAGAAAGGAGTGGGTTAGGGTAGAAAGGAGCGGGTTAGTGTAGAAAGGAGTGGGTTAGGGTAGAAAGGAGTGGGTTAGGGTTAGTTTAGGAAGGAGTGGGTTAGTTTAGAAATGAGTGGGTTAGTTTAGAAAAGTGGGTTCGGGTTAGTTTAGAAAGGAGTGGGTTAGTTTAGAAATGAGTGGGTTAGGGTCAGTTTAGAAAGGAGTGGGTTAGTGTAGAAAGGAGTAGGTTAGTTTAGAAAGGAGTGGGTTAGTTTAGAAAGGAGTGGGTTAGTTTAGAAAGGAGTGGGTTAGTTTGGAAATGAGTGGGTTAGGGTTAGATTAGAAAGGAGTGGGTTAGTTTAGAAAGGAGTGGGTTAGTTTAGAAAGGAGTGGGTCATCGTTAGTTTAGAAAGGAGTGGGTTAGTGTAGAAAGGAGTGGGTTAGTTTAGAAAGGAGTGGGTTAGTGTAGAAAGGAGTGGGTTAGTGTAGAAAGGAGTGGGTTAGTTTAGAAAGGAGTGGGTTAGTGTAGAAAGGAGTGGGTTAGGGTTAGTGTAGAAAGGAGTGGGTTAGTGTAGAAAGGAGTGGGTTAGTTTAGAAAGCAGTGGGTTCATTTAGAAAGGAGTGGGTTAGTTTAGAAAGGAGTGGGTTTGTTTAGAAAGGAGTGGGTTAGTTTAGAAAGGAGTGGGTTAGGGTTAGTTTAGAAAGGAGTGGGTTAGTGTAGAAATGAGTGGGTTAGTTTAGAAAGGATTGGGTTAGTTTAGAAAGGAGTGGGTTAGTTTAGAAATGAGTGGGTTAGTTTAGAAAGGAGTGGGTTAGTTTAGAAATGAGTGGGTTAGTTTAGAAAGGAGTGGGTTAGTTTAGAAAGGAGTGGGTTAGTGTCGAAAGGAGTGGGTTAGTTTAGAAAGGAGTGAGTTAGTTTAGAAAGGAGTGGGTTAGTTTAGAAAGGAGTGGGTTTGTGTAGAAAGGAGTGGGTTAGTTTAGAAAGGAGTGGGTTAGTTTAGAAAGGAGTGGGTTAGTGTAGAAAGGAGTGGGTTAGTTTGGAAAGGAGTGGGTTAGTTTAGAAAGGAGTGGGATAATGTAGAAAGGAGTGGGTTAGTTTAGAAATGAGTGGGTTAGTTTAGAAAGGAGTGGGTTAGTTTAGAAAGGATTGGGTTAGTTTAGAAAGGAGTGGGTTAGTTTAGAAAGGAGTGGGTTAGTGTAGAAAGGAGTGGGTTAGTGTAGAAAGGATTGGGTTAGGGTTAGTTTAGAAAGGAGTGCGTTAGTTTAGAAAGGAGTGGGTTAGGGTAGAAAGGAGTTTGTTAGTGTAGAAAGGAGTGGGTTAGGGTTAGTTTAGAAAGGAGTGGGTTAGTGTAGAAAGGAGTGGGTTAGGGTAGAAAGGAGTGGGTTAGTGTAGAAAGGAGTGGGTTAGGGTAGAAAGGAGCGGGTTAGTGTAGAAAGGAGTGGGTTAGGGTAGAAAGGAGTGGGTTAGGGTTAGTTTAGGAAGGAGTGGGTTAGTTTAGAAATGAGTGGGTTAGTTTAGAAAGGAGTGGGTTCGGGTTAGTTTAGAAAGGAGTGGGTTAGTTTAGAAAGGAGTGGGTTAGGGTCAGTTTAGAAAGGAGTGGGTTAGTGTAGAAAGGAGTAGGTTAGTTTAGAAAGGAGTGGGTTAGTTTAGAAAGGAGTGGGTTAGTTTAGAAAGGAGTGGGTTAGTTTGGAAATGAGTGGGTTAGGGTTAGATTAGAAAGGAGTGGGTTAGTTTAGAAAGGAGTGGGTTAGTTTAGAAAGGAGTGGGTCATCGTTAGTTTAGAAAGGAGTGGGTTAGTGTAGAAAGGAGTGGGTTAGTTTAGAAAGGAGTGGGTTAGTGTAGAAAGGAGTGGGTTAGTGTAGAAAGGAGTGGGTTAGTTTAGAAAGGAGTGGGTTAGTGTAGAAAGGAGTGGGTTAGGGTTAGTGTAGAAAGGAGTGGGTTAGTGTAGAAAGGAGTGGGTTAGTTTAGAAAGCAGTGGGTTCATTTAGAAAGGAGTGGGTTAGTTTAGAAAGGAGTGGGTTTGTTTAGAAAGGAGTGGGTTAGTTTAGAAAGGAGTGGGTTAGGGTTAGTTTAGAAAGGAGTGGGTTAGTGTAGAAATGAGTGGGTTAGTTTAGAAAGGATTGGGTTAGTTTAGAAAGGAGTGGGTTAGTTTAGAAATGAGTGGGTTAGTTTAGAAAGGAGTGGGTTAGTTTAGAAATGAGTGGGTTAGTTTAGAAAGGAGTGGGTTAGTTTAGAAAGGAGTGGGTTAGTGTCGAAAGGAGTGGGTTAGTTTAGAAAGGAGTGAGTTAGTTTAGAAAGGAGTGGGTTAGTTTAGAAAGGAGTGGGTTTGTGTAGAAAGGAGTGGGTTAGTTTAGAAAGGAGTGGGTTAGTTTAGAAAGGAGTGGGTTAGTGTAGAAAGGAGTGGGTTAGTTTAGAAAGGAGTGGGTTAGTTTAGAAAGGAGTGGGATAATGTAGAAAGGAGTGGGTTAGTTTAGAAATGAGTGGGTTAGTTTAGAAAGGAGTGGGTTAGTTTAGAAAGGATTGGGTTAGTTTAGAAATGAGTGGGTTAGTTTAGAAAGGAGTGGGTTAGTTTAGAAAGGAGTTGGTTAGTTTAGAAAGGAGCGGGTTCGTTTAGAAAGGAGTGGGTTAGTGTAGAAAGGAGTGGGTTAGTTTAGAAAGGAGTGGGTTAGGGTAGAAAGGAGTGGGTTAGTTTAGAAAGGAGTGGGTTAGTGTAGAAAGGAGTGGGTTAGTGTAGAAAGGATTGGGTTAGGGTTAGTTTAGAAAGGAGTGGGTTACTTTAGAAAGGAGTGGGTTAGGGTAGAAAGTAGTGGGTTAGTGTAGAAAGGAGTGGGTTAGGGTTAGTTTAGAAAGGAGTGGGTTAGTGTAGAAAGGAGTTGGTTAGTTTAGAAATGAGTGGGTTAGTTTGGAAAGGAGTGGGTTAGTTTAGAAAGGATTGGGTTAGTTTAGAAAGGAGTGGGTTAGTTTAGAAAGGAGTGGGTTAGTTTAGAAAGGAGTTGGTTAGTTTAGAAAGGAGTGGGTTCGTTTAGAAAGGAGTGGGTTAGTGTAGAAAAGAGTGGGTTAGTTTAGAAAGGAGTGGGTTAGGGTAGAAAGGAGTGGGTTAGTTTAGAAAGGAGTGGGTTAGTGTAGAAAGGAGTGGGTTAGTGTAGAAAGGATTGGGTTAGGGTTAGTTTAGAAAGGAGTGGGTTAGTTTAGAAAGGAGTGGGTTAGGGTAGAAAGGAGTGGGTTAGTGTAGAAAGGAGTGGGTTAGGGTTAGTTTAGAAAGGAGTGGGTTAGTGTAGAAAGGAGTGGGTTAGGGTAGAAAGGAGTGGGTTAGTGTAGAAAGGAGTGGGTTAGGGTAGAAAGGAGCGGGTTAGTGTAGAAAGGAGTGGGTTAGGGTAGAAAGGAGTGGGTTAGGGTTAGTTTAGGAAGGAGTGGGTTAGTTTAGAAATGGGTGGGTTAGGGTTAGTTTAGAAAGGAGTGGGTTAGTTTAGAAAGGAGTGGGTTCGGGTTAGTTTAGAAAGGAGTGGGTTAGTTTAGAAAGGAGTGGGTTAGGGTCAGTTTAGAAAGGAGTGGGTTAGTGTAGAAAGGAGTAGGTTATTTTAGAAAGGAGTGGGTTAGTTTAGAAAGGAGTGGGTTAGGGTTAGTTTAGAAAGGAGTGGGTTAGTTTAGAAAGGAGTGGGTTAGTGCAGAAAGGAGTGGGTTAGTTTAGAAAGGAGTGGGTTAGTTTAGAAAGGAGTGGGTTAGTTTGGAAATGAGTGGGTTAGGGTTAGATTAGAAAGGAGTGGGTTAGTTTAGAAAGGAGTGGGTTAGTTTAGAAAGGAGTGGGTCATCGTTAGTTTAGAAAGGAGTGGGTTAGTGTAGAAAGGAGTGGGTTAGTTTAGAAAGGAGTGGGTTAGTGTAGAAAGGAGTGAATTAGTGTAGAAAGGAGTGGGTTAGTTTAGAAAGGAGTGGGTTAGTGTAGAAAGGAGTGGGTTAGGGTTAGTGTAGAAAGGAGTGGGTTAGTGTAGAAAGGAGTGGGTTAGTTTAGAAAGCAGTGGGTTCATTTAGAAAGGAGTGGGTTAGTTTAGAAAGGAGTGGGTTTGTTTAGAAAGGAGTGGGTTAGTTTAGAAAGGAGTGGGTTAGTTTAGAAAGGAGTGGGTTAGTTTAGAAAGGAGTTGGTTAGTTTAGAAAGGAGTGGGTTCGTTTAGAAAGGAGTGGGTTAGTGTAGAAAAGAGTGGGTTAGTTTAGAAAGGAGTGGGTTAGGGTAGAAAGGAGTGGGTTAGTTTAGAAAGGAGTGGGTTAGTGTAGAAAGGAGTGGGTTAGTGTAGAAAGGATTGGGTTAGGGTTAGTTTAGAAAGGAGTGGGTTAGTTTAGAAAGGAGTGGGTTAGGGTAGAAAGGAGTGGGTTAGTGTAGAAAGGAGTGGGTTAGGGTTAGTTTAGAAAGGAGTGGGTTAGTGTAGAAAGGAGTGGGTTAGGGTAGAAAGGAGTGGGTTAGTGTAGAAAGGAGTGGGTTAGGGTAGAAAGGAGCGGGTTAGTGTAGAAAGGAGTGGGTTAGGGTAGAAAGGAGTGGGTTAGGGTTAGTTTAGGAAGGAGTGGGTTAGTTTAGAAATGGGTGGGTTAGGGTTAGTTTAGAAAGGAGTGGGTTAGTTTAGAAAGGAGTGGGTTCGGGTTAGTTTAGAAAGGAGTGGGTTAGTTTAGAAAGGAGTGGGTTAGGGTCAGTTTAGAAAGGAGTGGGTTAGTGTAGAAAGGAGTAGGTTATTTTAGAAAGGAGTGGGTTAGTTTAGAAAGGAGTGGGTTAGGGTTAGTTTAGAAAGGAGTGGGTTAGTTTAGAAAGGAGTGGGTTAGTGCAGAAAGGAGTGGGTTAGTTTAGAAAGGAGTGGGTTAGGGTTAGATTGGGTTAGTTTAGAAAGGAGTGGGTTAGAGTGGGTCATCGTTAGTTTAGAAAGGAGTGGGTTAGTGTAGAAAGGAGTGGGTTAGTTTAGAAAGGAGTGGGTTAGTGTAGAAAGGAGTGAATTAGTGTAGAAAGGAGTGGGTTAGTTTAGAAAGGAGTGGGTTAGTGTAGAAAGGAGTGGGTTAGGGTTAGTGTAGAAAGGAGTGGGTTAGTGTAGAAAGGAGTGGGTTAGTTTAGAAAGCAGTGGGTTCATTTAGAAAGGAGTGGGTTAGTTTAGAAAGGAGTGGGTTTGTTTAGAAAGGAGTGGGTTAGTTTAGAAAGGAGTGGGTTAGGGTTAGTTTAGAAAGAAGTGGGTTAGTGTAGAAATGAGTGGGTTAGTTTAGAAAGGAGTGGGTTAGTTTAGAAAGGAGTGGGTTAGTTTAGAAATGAGTGGGTTAGTTTAGAAAGGAGTGGGTTAGTTTAGAAAGGAGTGGGTTAGTTTAGAAAGGAGTGGGTTAGTTTAGAAAAGTGGGTTAGTGTCGAAAGGAGTGGGTTAGTTTAGAAAGGAGTGGGTTAGTTTAGAAAAGTGGGTTAGTTTAGAAAGGAGTGGGTTAGTGTAGAAAGGAGTGGGTTAGTTTAGAAAGGAGTGGGTAGTTTAGAAAGGAGTGGGTTAGTGTAGAAAGGAGTGGGTTAGTTTAGAAAGGAGTGGGTTAGTGTAGAAAGGAGTGGGATAAGTGGGTTAGTTTAGAAATGAGTGGGTTAGTTTAGAAAGGAGTGGGTTAGTTTAGAAAGGATTGGGTTAGTTTAGAAAGGAGTGGGTTAGTTTAGAAAGGAGTGGGTTAGTTTAGAAAGGAGTTGGTTAGTTTAGAAAGTGGGTTAGTTTAGAAAGGAGTGGGTTAGTTTAGAAAGGAGTGGGTTAGTTTAGAAAAGGTTAGTTTGGGTTAGAAAGGAGTGGGTTAGTTAGAAAGGAGTGGGTTTAGTTAGTTTAGAAAGGAGTGGGTTAGGTAGAAAGGAGTGGGTTAGTTTAGAAAGGAGTGGGTTAGTGTAGAAAGTGGGTAGAAAGGAGTGGGTTAGTTTAGAAATGAGTGGGTTAGTTTAGAAAGGAGTGGGTTAGTTTAGAAAGGATTGGGTTAGTTTAGAAAGGAGTCGGTTAGTTTGGAAAGGAGTGGGTTAGTTTAGAAAGGAGTTGGTTAGTTTAGAAAAGTTTAGAAAGGAGTGGGTTAGTGTAGAAAGGAGTGGGTTAGTTTAGAAAGGAGTGGGTTAGGGTAGAAAGGAGTGGGTTAGTTTAGAAATGGGTGGGTTAGTTTAGAAAGGAGTGGGTTAGGGTCAGTTTAGAAAGGAGTGGGTTAGTGTAGAAAGGAGTAGGTTATTTTAGAAAGGAGTGGGTTAGTTTAGAAAGGAGTGGGTTAGGGTTAGTTTAGAAAGGAGTGGGTTAGTTTAGAAAGGAGTGGGTTAGTGCAGAAAGGAGTGGGTTAGTTTAGAAAGGAGTGGGTTAGTTTAGAAAGGAGTGGGTTAGTTTGGAAATGAGTGGGTTAGGGTTAGATTAGAAAGGAGTGGGTTAGTTTAGAAAGGAGTGGGTTAGTTTAGAAAGGAGTGGGTCATCGTTAGTTTAGAAAGGAGTGGGTTAGTGTAGAAAGGAGTGGGTTAGTTTAGAAAGGAGTGGGTTAGTGTAGAAAGGAGTGAATTAGTGTAGAAAGGAGTGGGTTAGTTTAGAAAGGAGTGGGTTAGTGTAGAAAGGAGTGGGTTAGGGTTAGTGTAGAAAGGAGTGGGTTAGTGTAGAAAGGAGTGGGTTAGTTTAGAAAGCAGTGGGTTCATTTAGAAAGGAGTGGGTTAGTTTAGAAAGGAGTGGGTTTGTTTAGAAAGGAGTGGGTTAGTTTAGAAAGGAGTGGGTTAGGGTTAGTTTAGAAAGGAGTGGGTTAGTGTAGAAATGAGTGGGTTAGTTTAGAAAGGAGTGGGTTAGTTTAGAAAGGAGTGGGTTAGTTTAGAAATGAGTGGGTTAGTTTAGAAAGGAGTGGGTTAGTTTAGAAAGGAGTGGGTTAGTTTAGAAAGGAGTGGGTTAGTTTAGAAAGGAGTGGGTTAGTGTCGAAAGGAGTGGGTTAGTTTAGAAAGGAGTGGGTTAGTTTAGAAAGGGGTGGGTTAGTTTAGAAAGGAGTGGGTTCGTGTAGAAAGGAGTGGGTTAGTTTAGAAAGGAGTGGGTTAGTTTAGAAAGGAGTGGGTTAGTGTAGAAAGGAGTGGGTTAGTTTAGAAAGGAGTGGGTTAGTGTAGAAAGGAGTGGGATAATGTAGAAAGGAGTGGGTTAGTTTAGAAATGAGTGGGTTAGTTTAGAAAGGAGTGGGTTAGTTTAGAAAGGATTGGGTTAGTTTAGAAAGGAGTCGGTTAGTTTGGAAAGGAGTGGGTTAGTTTAGAAAGGAGTTGGTTAGTTTAGAAAGGAGTGGGTTCGTTTAGAAAGGAGTGGGTTAGTGTAGAAAGGAGTGGGTTAGTTTAGAAAGGAGTGGGTTAGGGTAGAAAGGAGTGGGTTAGTTTAGAAAGGAGTGGGTTAGTGTAGAAAGGAGTGGGTTAGTGTAGAAAGGATTGGGTTAGGGTTAGTTTAGAAAGGAGTGGGTTACTTTAGAAAGGAGTGGGTTAGGGTAGAAAGGAGTGGGTTAGTGTAGAAAGGAGTGGGTTAGGGTTAGTTTAGAAAGGAGTGGGTTAGTGTAGAAAGGAGTGGGTTAGTTTAGAAATGAGTGGGTTAGTTTAGAAAGGAGTGGGTTAGTTTAGAAAGGATTGGGTTAGTTTAGAAAGGAGTGGGTTAGTTTAGAAAGGAGTGGGTTAGTTTAGAAAGGAGTTGGTTAGTTTAGAAAGGAGTGGGTTCGTTTAGAAAGGAGTGGGTTAGTGTAGAAAAGAGTGGGTTAGTTTAGAAAGGAGTGGGTTAGGGTAGAAAGGAGTGGGTTAGTTTAGAAAGGAGTGGGTTAGTGTAGAAAGGAGTGGGTTAGTGTAGAAAGGATTGGGTTAGGGTTAGTTTAGAAAGGAGTGGGTTAGTTTAAAAAGGAGTGCGTTAGGGTAGAAAGGAGTGGGTTAGTGTAGAAAGGAGTGGGTTAGGGTTAGTTTAGAAAGGAGTGGGTTAGTGTAGAAAGGAGTGGGTTAGGGTAGAAAGGAGTGGGTTAGTGTAGAAAGGAGTGGGTTAGAGTAGAACGGAGCGGGTTAGTGTAGAAAGGAGTGGGTTAGGGTATAAAGGAGTGGGTTAGGGTTAGTTTAGGAAGGAGTGGGTTAGTTTAGAAATGAGTGGGTTAGGGTTAGTTTAGAAAGGAGTGGGTTAGTTTAGAAAGGAGTGGGTTCGGGTTAGTTTAGAAAGGAGTGGGTTAGTTTAGAAAGGAGTGGGTTAGGGTCAGTTTAGAAAGGAGTGGGTTAGTGTAGAAAGGAGTAGGTTATTTTAGAAAGGAGTGGGTTAGTTTAGAAAGGAGTGGGTTAGGGTTAGTTTAGAAAGGAGTGGGTTAGTTTAGAAAGGAGTGGGTTAGTGCAGAAAGGAGTAGGTTAGTTTAGAAAGGAGTGGGTTAGTTTAGAAAGGAGTGGGTTAGTTTGGAAATGAGTGGGTTAGGGTTAGATTAGAAAGGAGTGGGTTAGTTTAGAAAGGAGTGGGTTAGTTTAGAAAGGAGTGGGTCATCGTTAGTTTAGAAAGGAGTGGGTTAGTTTAGAAAGGAGTGGGTTAGTTTAGAAAGGAGTGGGTTAGGGTAGAAAGGAGTGGGTTAGTTTAGAAAGGAGTGGGTTAGTGTAGAAAGGAGTGGGTTAGTGTAGAAAGGATTGGGTTAGGGTTAGTTTAGAAAGGAGTGGGTTAGTTTAGAAAGGAGTGGGTTAGCGTAGAAAGGAGTGGGTTAGGGTTAGAAAGGAGTGGGTTAGTTTAGAAAGGAGTGGGTTTGTTTAGAAAGGAGTGGGTTAGTTTAGAAAGGAGTGGGTTCGTTTAGAAAGGAGTGGGTTAGTTTAGAAAGGAGTGGGTTAGGGTTAGTTCAGAAAGGAGTGGGTTAGTGTAGAATGGAGTGGGTTAGTTTAGAAAGGAGTGGGTTAGTTTAGAAAGGAGTGGGTTAGTTTGGAAATGAGTGGGTTAGGGTTAGATTAGAAAGGAGTGGGTTAGTTTAGAAAGGAGTGGGTTAGTTTAGAAAGGAGTGGGTCATCGTTAGTTTAGAAAGGAGTGGGTTAGGGTAGAAAGGAGTGGGTTAGTTTAGAAAGGAGTGGGTTAGTGTAGAAAGGAGTGGGTTAGTGTAGAAAGGATTGGGTTAGGGTTAGTTTAGAAAGGAGTGGGTTAGTTTAGAAAGGAGTGGGTTAGCGTAGAAAGGAGTGGGTTAGGGTTAGAAAGGAGTGGGTTAGTTTAGAAAGGAGTGGGTTCGTTTAGAAAGGAGTGGGTTAGTTTAGAAAGGAGTGGGTTCGTTTAGAAAGGAGTGGGTTACTTTAGAAAGGAGTGGGTTAGGGTTAGTTTAGAAAGGAGTGGGTTAGTGTAGAATGGAGTGGGTTAGTTTAGAAAGGAGTGGGTTAGGGTAGAAAGGAGTGGGTTAGTTTAGAAAGGAGTGGGTTAGTTTAGAAAGGAGTGGGTTAGGGTTAGTTTAGAAATGAGTGGGTTCGTTTAGAAAGGAGTGGGTTAGTTTAGAAAGGAGTGGGTTAGGGTTAGTTTAGAAAGGAGTGGGTTAGTTTAGAGAGGAGTGGGTTAGGGTTTGTTTAGAAAGGAGTGGGTTAGTGTAGAAAGTAGTGGGTTAGTATAGAAAGGAGTGGGTTAGTTTAGAAAGGAATGGGATAGTTTAGAAAGAGTGGGTTAGTTTAGAAAGGAGTGGGTTAGTTTAGAAAGGAGTGGGTTAGTTTAGAGAGGAGTGGGTTAGGGTAGAAAGGAGTGGGTTAGTATAGAAAGGAGTGGGTTAGGGTAGAAAGGAGTGGGTTAGGGTTAGAAAGGAGTGGGTTAGTTTAGAAAGGAGTGGGTTAGTGTAGAAAGGAGTGGGTTAGTTTAGAAAGGAGTGGGTTAGTTTAGAAAGGAGTGGGTTAGTTTTGAAAGGAGTGGGTTAGTTTCGAAAGGAGTGGGTTAATGTAGAAACGAGTGGGTTAGTTTAGAAAGGAGTGGGTTAGTTTAGAAAGGAGTGGGTTAGTTTAGAAAGGAGTGGGTTAGTTTAGAAAAGAGTGGGTTAGTTTAGAAAGGAGTGGGTAAGTTTAGAAAGGAGTGGGTTAGGGTTAGTTTAGAAAGGAGTGGGTTAGGGTTAGTTTAGAAAGGAGTGGGTTAGTTTAGAAAGGAGTGGGTTAGGGTTAGTTTAGAAAGGAGTGGGTTAGTGTAGAAAGGAGTGGGTTAGTTTAGAAGGAGTGGGTTAGTGTAGAAAGGAGTGGGTTAGGGTTAGTGTAGAAAGGAGTGGGTTAGTTTAGAAAGGAGTGGGTTAGTTTAGAAAGGAGTCGGTTAGTTTAGAAGGGAGTGGGTTAGGGTAGAAAGGAGTGGGTTCGGGTTAGAAAGGAGTGGCTTAGGGTTAGTTTAGAAAGGAGTGGGTTAGTGTAGAAATGAGTAGGTTAGGGTTAGTTTAGAAATGAGTGGGTTAGTGTAGAAATGAGTGGGTTAGTGTTTGTTTAGAAAGGAGTGGGTTCGTGTTAGTTTAGAAAGGAGTGTGTTAGTTTAGAAAGGAGTGGGTTAGTTTAGAAAGGAGTGGGTTAGTTTAGAAATTAGTGTGTTAGGGTTAGTGTAGAAACAAGTGCGACTGAAAAGCAAAATAAAAGTGTATTAGATGATCTGAAAATAAATAAATCATGGCCTCATAATTCGTACTGAGAAAAAGAGCCACTTAGGAGCTCTGTTAGGTGGCTCGCTTGTATCAGCAGCGGGCCAACGTTGTGCCAACATGTTATCCAGCTATAAATATTGATAATTGAGGACAATGAAGGGTGGTTGAGTAATTTAATGGAAACATGTTGGACTCTCCCAGTCTCCTTCGTGCAGCTTTAATAAAGCCCTGACCATGGTAATGGTGGGAATTCATCAGGTGCACCCTGCACTCTGGCCTCACCATCACAACTCTAATCTACCAAATACAGCCCTGCAATAAAACAGGGTGGATCACACACACATTCTTACAGCCTGAGTGGCTTTGTGGATTTATGTCCCGTAACAAAGTTTTAAAGTCGCACGTTATTTGCTTTAGATGTTAAAGCGAGGTATTTTCCCCTTGGGGCAAAGCACTCTTCTGAGCTCTCTCCTCAAGACGAAACATTTGGCTTCAAAAGATCTGTGTAAAATAGAGTTTGACATGGGAGTAGTTCTACCCAGGCGATGTCTGATGGCGTGACTGGCCAGAGACTTCAGAATGAAGATCATATTGTAAAGTTTGAAAAGCATTGACAGTCGACCAATAGCGTGCCTCTGCTCTGCTCTGAACCTTTGTGAACAAATCAAATTAGGGTTAATATATCACTATAATGTTTTCCTCTGCTTGTCAGAAGAAAGTCCTGTCTTTGGGAAAAATAAACAATTCACATTTCCGTGTTACGTAAATTTATATAAAAAACAAACTGCTATGTAATATGCTAATTCACTACATATGATAGTTGCTGGAGAAGACAATAAATACAATTTTGTATTTTTTTTTCGAGGGGGGGGGGGTTGTCTTTAGGGGATACTAGCGAGAAGGGTCTCTGGGACTGTTCAATGTATAACTTCAGAGCTGTCTACAGTATTACAGTTTTTTTTTCGAGGGGGGGATTGTCTTTAGGGGATACTAGCGAGAAGGGTCTCTGGGACTGTTCAATGTATAACTTCAGACCTATCTACAGTATTACGTTTTTTTTGTAGTGACAGAAACACCTCTCAATACTCCCGTTATTTTAACAATAGTGTTGCGTAAAGACTCTAAATGTGTGAAACCGGATTCTATCATTGACTACTTGACTTCTGTTTTTGAGGGATCTTAGGAGAAATGCAGTACATTTTAATTTTACCTTTATTTAACCAGGCAAGTCAGTTAAGAACACATTCTTATTTTCAATGACGGCCTGGGAACAGTGGGTTAACTGCCTTGTTCCGGGACAGAACGACAGATTTGTACCTTGTCAGCTCGGGGGTTTTAACTCGCAACCTTCTGGTTACTAGTCCAACGCTCTAACCACTAGGCTACGCTGCCACCCACATTATACTGAATGTGTACACTAGAATAGCACCTATTGTTTTTTTTTACCCTAGAGAGCTAAAGGGTAGCTAGCTACTAAAGGGTAGCTAGCTAGTCTTTACCCTAGAGATCTAAAGGGTAGCTTGCTACTAAAGGGTAGCTAGCTAGTCTTTACCCTAGAGATCTAAAGGGTAGCTAGCTACTAAAGGGTAGCTAGCTAGTCTTTACCCTAGAGATCTAAAGGGTAGCTAGCTACTAAAGGGTAGCTAGCTAGTCTTTACCCTAGAGATCTAAAGGGTAGCTAGCTACTAAAGGGTAGCTAGCTAGTCTTTACCCTAGAGATCTAAAGGGTAGCTAGCTACTAAAGGGTAGCTAGCTAGTCTTTACCCTAGAGATCTAAAGGGTAGCTAGCTACTAAAGGGTAGCTAGCTAGTCTTTACCCTAGAGAGCTAAAGGGTAAGGGTGAACCAGGGGTCCAGGATGTGTCTCCTGCTCAGGTGGTGCTCCGCGGTCGTCGTCACCGATCACTTTTTATTTTCAACAATCGTTACAGGAAGAAATGACTTAGCAGCATCAGAAGGAAGCTAGCTGTATCTGGAGAAACTGTTAATGCTCTATTTGATGAGTTAGAGAGAATAACCGTCCGAAGATTCGGTCAGGTGGGGACTCACGGTCATTCATGCTCCCTTCCCCCAACCAGCTTTAGAAGGCTGATTCTTAAAACTACAAACACGTCTCTTGTGGCCTGTATTTTTCACAGGCTCTCTGGTTACTCTCTGGTTACTCTCTGGTTACTCTCTGGTTACGGCCTCCAGTGCTGGGAGTACCAGAGGGAAAAGAGGGGAAACAGAGCTGACAACCTCTGTGGTTTGACAGCCGTCCAGATCCTCTAAGTCTCACTTGCCACCGGGCCAAATGTATGTACAACTCTTTTCCTTTGGTAATGTACCGAGGGCCGAACTTTAAAAAATAAATAATTTAACGTTCGTATTCAGCCGACTCGGACTCCGACACGACAATGTGTCTAAGACCAAGGTGTGTAAAGTCGTTGTTAATATAAACACAGTCACACCGCTGGCTGGCTAATATATTTGTTCAAATAGGGGGGACAGTGGAATAAAATGACCCTGGGTAAATGTTTTTCAGAAACGTGTTCATTTCCTTAAGTCTGTTAAGACTGTTAACCATATATCTTTTTCTATCTGAGTGGAATGGTATATCAGCCATGGTTAATGAATGGTCTATCAGCCATGGTTAATGAATGGTCTATCAGCCATGGTTAATGAATGGTCTATCAGCCATGGTTAATGAATGGTCTATCAGCCATGGTTAATGAATGGTCTATCAGTCATGGTTAATGAATGGTCTATCAGCCATGGTTAATGAATGGTCTATCAACCATGGTTATTGAATGGTCTATCAGCCATGGTTAATGAATGGTCTATCAGCCATGGTTAATGAATGGTCTATCAGCCATGGTTAATGAATGGTCTATCAGCCATGGTTAATGAATGGTCTATCAGCCATGGTTAATGAATGGTCTATCAGCCATGGTTAATGAATGGTCTATCAGCCATGGTTAATGAATGGTACAGTGCATTTGGAAAGTTTTCAGACCCCTTCCCTTTTTCCAGATTGTGTTACATTACAGCCGTATTCTAAAATGAATTAAATTACATTTTTTTCCCTCATCAATCTACACACAATACCCCATAATGACAAAGCAGAGATATGGGGAAGGGTACCAAAACATGTCTGCAGCATAGAACGTCCCCAAGAACACAGTGGCCTCCATCATTCTTAAATGGAAGAATTTTGGAAACCGCAAAACTCTACTTAGAGCTGGCCGCCCGGCCTAACTAAGCAATCGGGGGGGGAAGGACCTTGGTCAGTGAGGTGACCAATAACCCAATGGTCATTCTGACAGAGCTCCAGAGTTCCTATGTGGAAATGGGAGGACCTTCTAGAAAGACAACCATCTCTGCAGCCCTTCACCAATCAGGCCTTTATGGTAGAGTAGCCAAATGGAAGCCACTCCTCAGTAAAGAGGAGTGGGAGAAGAATGTGAAAGAAGAATGGGAGAAACTCCCCAAATACAGGCGTGCCAAGCTTGTAGCGTCATACCCAAGAAGAGTCGAGGCTGTAATCCCTGCCAAAGGTGCTTCAACAAAGTACTGAGTAAAGGGTCTGAATACTTATGTAAATGTAATATTTCCATTTTGTTTATTTTTTATTTAAAAAATTGCAACAATTTCTTAAAACCTTTTTTTGCTTTGTCATTATGGGTTATTGTGTGTAGATTGATGAGGGGGAGGGGTGGATTCTTTAAATGTTTTAAAATCCATTTTAGAATAAGGCTGTAACGTAACAAAATGTGGGCAAGGTCTGAATACTTTCTGAATGCACTGTATTTTAGTGACACATGTGCACTCAACACAATGTTGACATTGTGAATCAAAACAACAATAGTTTCCTTCAAGAAACCCTCTTAACAGTTTTGATGAAACTGTCCCTTTTCCCTTGAGGGAGAAACACTGGGGAAGAGGGAGAAACACTGGGCAGAGGGAGAAACACTGGGCAGAGGGAGAAACACTGGGCAGAGGGAGAAACACTGGGCAGAGGGAGAAACACTGGGGAAGAGGGAGAAACACTGGGCAGAGGGAGAAACACTGGGCAGAGGGAGAAACACTGGGCAGAGGGAGAAACACTGGGCAGAGGGAGAAACACTGGACAGATGGAGAAACACTGGGCAGAGGGAGAAACACTGGGCAGAGGGAGAAACACTGGGCAGAGGGAGAAACACTGGGCAGAGGGAGAAACACTGGGCAGAGGGAGAAACACTGGGCAGAGGGAGAAACACTGGGCAGAGGGAGAAACACTGGGCAGAGGGAGAACACTGGGCAGAGGGAGAAACACTGGGCAGAGGGAGAACACTGGGCAGAGGGAGAAACACTGGGCAGAGGGAGAAACACTGGGCAGAGGGAGAAACACTGGGCAGAGGGAGAAACACTGGGCAGAGGGAGAAACACTGGGCAGAGGGAGAAACACTGGGCAGAGGGAGAAACACTGGGCAGAGGGAGAAACAAATGGATCTGACTTGAACAGCGCTGATGAAAAAGGAAGCTCAGCATTAAGTAGGAAGGAAACCTGTGATTGCTTTCAGACTCGAGAGGGTGGGGGTGGGGGGGTGGGGGGGGATCGGAGAGAGGGGGGGGGCATTCCATGAATCGCAAATGGACATTGGGGGCATGGAGATGGGGGGGGGTGGAGAACTGCAAACGATAAGAAATCTTTGACGTCATACGAGACGACCAACCACGGTTAGCTGGCCACACAGGTTGTGTCCCAAACCTTAGACACAGTGCTGTTGTAGGGGAAATGGCCGTCAATCTTTGTTGAGACTAAGGCTGATTTGCGTTTAGTTTCTACGATGTTTGGAACAAACACTGATGTCAATCAGACTGAAAGTAGACATCGCTCGAAAAATCCCCGCTTGGATAGCAATGTTTACCACACATCACATGCAATTGTATAATAATCAACTGAGAAAATCCTTTATGGTCTTCCTAATCACCCCTACTGAGTGAGGAGAGCATGCTGTGTCTGCCTACGAAATAAGACAAAACTACTGTTAGTTTAAACATTTACACTTACATTTAAGTCATTTAGCAGACGCTCTTATCCAGAGCGACTTACAAATTGGTGCATTCACCTTATGACATCCAGTGGACCAAAGGACTTTTAAATTGCACAGACAAACTGACTGGGCCTGCATCCCAAATGGCACCCTAATCCCGACGAAGTACACTGCCTTCCGACCAGAGCTTTATGGGCCCTGGACGAAAGTAGTGCGCTACTAAGGAATAGGTTTACATTTGAGGCGAAGCCAAAGCCTCATACTTTCACCTTGCTTAAATAAAATAGCTCCTGTGTGCAGTCAGTCAGAGATACATTCCTCATGTGTCTGGCTTCTCTTTACAGAGACCTGGGTTGTTACCTCTGGAATGGCCTGGGGCATTCTGCATTCTTACTCCAACCAATAACCTCTGCTGGCTACGGCTAATCCGGACTGACCATCGGGTGTCACCGGGCTCTCAAATACCTACAATACCTTTACCGTGAACTAGAGTCTCGGCCTCTGCGTCTCGGCCAAAGGGGCCAGCACGTATGTTGAAACGACAAACCTTTGAAGCCCTTGATAAGTAAGCGTACCACAGGCTGGGGGAAAGTAGAGCCTCATCAGGGTATCAGAATAAGGAAACAGTAAGAATGACTGTTAAAACAAGGAAGTGGCCAGCTGCTAGTGAAACAGGTACCAGCTGTATGTAAATTCGTGGCATGCCTGGAGTCTTTGACAGCATCAGCTGGGGAAGATATAAGATGCCTTTGTGTGCATTCCAAATGGCACCCTATTCTCTATATAGTACACTACATTAGACCAGAGCCCTATTCTCTATATAGTAACTACTTTAGACCAGGGCCCTATTCCCTATATAGTAACTACTTTAGACCAGGGCCCTATTCTCTATATAGTACACTACTTTAGACCAGAGCCCTATTCTCTATATAGTAACTACTTTAGACCAGGGCCCTATTCTCTATATAGTACACTACTTTAGACCAGAGCCCTATTCTCTATATAGTAACTACTTTAGACCAGGGCCCTATTCTCTATATAGTGCACTACTTTAGACCAGAGCCCTATTCTCTATATAGTAACTACTTTAGACCAAGGCCCTATTCTCTATATAGTGCACTACTTTAGACCAGAACCCTATTATCTATATAGTACACTACATTAGACCAGAGCCCTATTCCCAATATAGTGCACTACTTTAGACCAGAGCCCTATACCCTATCTAGTGCACTACTTTAGACCAGAACTCTATTCTCTATATAGTACACTACATTAGACCAGAGCCCTATTCTCTATATAGTGCACTACTTTAGACCAGAGCCCTATTCTCTATATAGTACACTACTTTAGACCAGAACTCTATTCTCTATATAGTACACTACATTAGACCAGAGCCCTATTCCCTATATAGTGCACTACTTTAGACCAGAACTCTATTCTCTATATAGTACACTACATTAGACCAGAGCACTATTCCCTATATAGTGCACTACTTTAGACCAGAGCCCTATACCCTATCTAGTGCACTACTTTAGACCAGAGCAATATTCCCTATAGAGTGCACTACTTTAGACCAGGGCCCTATTCCCTATATAGTGCATTACTTTAGACCAGAACCCTATTCCTTATATAGTACACTAGTTTAGACCAGGGCAATATTCCCATAATAGTGCACTACTTTAGACCAGAGCCCTATTCCCTATATAGTGCACGATTTTAGAACAGGGCCCTATTCCCTATATCGTGCACTACTTTAGACCAGAGCCCTATTCCCTACATGGTGCACTACTTTAGACCAGAGTACATAGGGCTCTGGTCAAATGTAATGCTCAGCAGAGGGAATAGGAGTGCCGTTTGGAACGCAGACAACAACTACCTTTATGAAATAGACATCACACCATGTTTAGACATCACACTACAGCTCACTACCACTTACACACTGCATTCCCATAAGAGGCAGCAGAAACCTTGTCCAAATGCTGAGCTTGGTTGAAAAGCACAACAGGTGCTGCCAATTAGGGTGAAGGTTAATCAGTGTCCAAAGCCGGTGGTCATGGGTCTGCTGGTTGGTTTGGTGGTCATGGGTCTGCTGGTTGGTTTGGTGGTCATGGGTCTGCTGGTTGGTTTGGTGGTCATGAGCCTGCTGGTTGGTTTGGTGGTTATGTGGCTGCTGGTTGGATTGGTGGTCATGGGTCTGCTGGTTGGTTTGGTGGTTATGTGACTGCTGGTTGGTTTGGTGGTTATGTGGCTGCTGGTTGGATTGGTGGTCATGGGTCTGCTGGTTGGTTTGGTGGTTATGTGGCTGCTGGTTGGTTTGGTGGTCATGGGTCTGCTGGTTGGTTTGGTGGTTATGTGGCTGCTGGTTGGTTTGGTGGTCATGGGTCTGCTGGTTGGTTTGGTGGTTATGTGGCTGCTGGTTGGTTTGGTGGTCATGAGCCTGCTGGTTGGTTTGGTGGTTATGTGACTGCTGGTTGGTTTGGTGGTTATGTGGCTGCTGGTTGGATTGGTGGTTATGTGGCTGCTGGTTGGTTTGGTAGTCATGAGAATACTGGTTGGATTGGTGGTTATGATTCTGCTGTTTCATGTGACTGTTGTTTGGTTTGGTAGTCATGAGAATGCTGGTTGGTTTGGTGGTCATGATTCCGCTAGTTAGTTTGGTGGTAATGATGATGCAGGTTCAAATCAAATTTTATTTGTCACATACACATGGTTAGCAGATGTTAATGCGAGTGTAGCGAAATGCTTGTAATGGTGAGTTGACGCTGATCTTATATTCAGTAGTTCTTCTCGACTGTATGTAATGAAACCTAAGATGACCTGGGGTACTAATGTAAGAAATAACACGTAAAAAAAACAAAAAACTGCATAGTTTCCTAGGAACGCGAAGCGAGGCGGCAATCTCTGTCGGCGCCCCCGGAAGACAAAGAAATCGGATTGGATTGGTGGTCATGAGAATGCTGGTTGGTTTGGTGGTCATGTGGCTGTTGTTTGGTTTGTTGGTCATAAGGCTACTGGTTTGTTTGATGGTCATTTAAAGAGGGACCCAAAATGCATGAATTGAAAGCAAAACATAAACCCGAAAGTATTAATATCAAAACATAATATTGCAAGGAAATAATGTTTCAATGAGAAAGTAAATAAATGGAATTTAAAATAATTATTAAATAAAATGCTTCCCTCTTTCCTGTAATGTTCCCCATCTTATCGTATGTTACCTACTTTCAATGGCTTCTCTTCAGTTGTAGGTTTTGGCACATTCCTTCCAGCAACACAGCACCCTGCATCACACTGCCTGAAGCTAAGCAGGGTCAGTCTTGGTTGGTCCCTGGATGGGAGATCTGATGTAGAACCACTTGTCTGACTCATGTATATTTTTTGTTTTCATGTGACACTTTCCACTTGTTTTCACACGTCCCAAAAAAACACGTTTCTTTTCCAATTACAATTATTCATGTTTTTGTTGTTTTTTTTTGTGGTAAGGGTACCTACAGGGCAAAGAGACGTTACTCGGTGGACTGTCTGGCGATTTGGATAGACTTCCTCTAGTACATTTATGAGAAGTGAATGTTCTTTCCCTGACCAGGAACTTCCTACATTCTGCCGCAACTCAATTATGTCTTCAGACAGGTTTGTCGTGTTGACGTAAGCAACACAAACGTTGAGACACAAACAGAGCTGCAACCTGTTCCAACTTAGCTTTTCTCTAATCTTGTGCTGACATCTTCTCAGTACTGGTTGTGTTTTTCCAGCAGTTGTTGTTTCAGAAGGTGTCATCTAGCCATCTCTAGTTCATCAATACTCTATATCAAGAACCAGAACACTGTGCTCATTTCATCAGTACCAGTGTGTAGAGTTGACACATTGGATTGGAGTCCATCTATAACCACTACTTTACTTACAAAGATGGAAAGTTTTACTGCAATATTGAGTATAACACTCAATAACTCTCTTTTTAATATAACTCCCAATAAATCTATTTTAACCTCTACAGGATCGGGATGGTTGAGCTAACGTACCGCTAATGTGATTAGCATGAGGTTGTAACAAGAACATTTCCCAGGACATAGACATATCTGATATTGGCAGAAAGCTTAAATTATTGTTAATCTAACTGCAGTGTCCAATTTACAGTAGCTATTACAGTGAAATAATACCATGCTATTGTTTATATATATATATATGCCATTTAGCAGACGCTTTTATCCAAAGCAACTTACAGTCATGTGTGCATACATTCTACGTATGGGTGGTCCCGGGGATCGAACCCACTACCCTGGCGTTACAAGCGCCATGCTCTACCAACTGAGCTACAGAAGGACCAGAGAGTGCACAGTTATGAACTTGAAAATGCATCAATAATCCAATTAGGCACCTTTGGACAGACTTGATACAACATTTTGAACAGTAATACAATGGTTCATTGGAACAGTCTGAAACTTTGCACATACACAGCTGCCATCTAGTGTCCAAAATCTAAGTTCTGCCTAAACTACAATAATACATTGTATTGGCCATTCTCTTGCATTTCAAAGATGATGAAAAAAACAAAATATTTGATCTTTTACCAGATCTAATGTGTTATATTCTCTTACATTCATTTCACATTTCCACAAACTTCAATGTGTTTTCTTTCAAATGGTATCACGAATATGCATGTCATTGCTCCAGGTCCTGAGCTACAGGCAGTTAGATTTGGGTATGTCATTTTAGGCAAAAATGTAAAAAAAATTGGACCCTCTAATATAACACCCAATAACTATCATTTAATATAACACCCAATAACTATAATTTCATATAACACCCAATAACTATCATTTAATATAACACCCAATAACTATCTTAGTAGCATAACACCCAATTTATACACTATACAACACAGTATAATCACATTTGAGATAGAGAGTGCTTGGTAAATCTAGTGGGGGCCATAACCAGTGTATTGTTTGGCAGGGGCATATTCTTCTTCGGGCCTCATTTCGTTTGTAATACTCAATCGAGAGGAACAACGGACGGAAATGTCAATTACAACATGCAACCCCCCCGAAGAGTTCTAAAATGTGTGTTTCATCGCGCAATTGGCAGAGGGTTTAAACAAAGTGTGCTTTGCGGAAGTGTGCACACCCGGTGCTTTCAACAATTTCATTATCTCAGGACGATTGCTGAGGGCTGGATGCACTACACACTTAATGTATAATCTCTCTCTGTGTGACAATTTCTTCTTGATCTGGAACAGTAAATCCCTCCTGGTCGACCAAACCTGGACTGTTACATGCTGACAATGGACCTCAATTTGCAAACATACCTGTATTTTACAATGTACTGTATATGAAGAGTGTATTTCCAAAATGATAAAGCCACATAATTTTCAAATGTGTTTTTTTTCATCAGAAATAATTGCTTATGGGTACTTTCATGTGTGTGTAAATTATTACTGTTCTCATATTTTTTATTAATAGTTTTTGAGAAATGCTACATATCAATTGTTTAGGTGGAATAGAATGTTCGTATCCTGTATATTTGACTGTGATATGGGGTTGTCTCACCTAGCTATCTGAAGATGAATGAATGTACTGACTGTGATATGGGGTTGTCTCACCTAGCTATCTGAAGATGAATGTACTGACTGTGATATGGGGTTGTCTTATCATTGCTATGCAGACGACACACAATTAATCTTCTCCTTTCCCCCTTCTGATGACCAGGTGGCGAATCGCATCTCTGCATGTCTGGCAGACATATCAGTGTGGATGACGGATCACCACCTCAAGCTGAACCTCGGCAAGACGGAGCTGCTCTTCCTCCCGGGGAAGGACTGCCCGTTCCATGATCTCGCCATCACGGTTGACAACTCCATTGTGTCCTCCTCCCAGAGCGCCAAGAACCTTGGCGTGATCCTGGACAACACCCTGTCGTTCTCAACCAACATCAAGGCGGTGGCCCGTTCCTGTAGGTTCATGCTCTACAACATCCGCAGAGTACGACCCTGCCTCACACAGGAAGCGGTGCAGGTCCTAATCCAGGCACTTGTCATCTCCCGTCTGGATTACTGCAACTCGCTGTTGGCTGGGCTCCCTGCCTGTGCCATTAAACCCCTTCAACTCATCCAGAACGCCGCAGCCCGTCTGGTGTTCAACCTTCCCATGTTCTCTCACGTCACCCCGCTCCTCTGTTCTCTCCACTGGCTTCCAGTTGAAGCTCGCATCCGCTACAAGACCATGGTGCTTGCCTACGGAGCTGTGAGGGGAACGGCACCTCAGTACCTCCAGGCTCTGATCAGGCCCTACACCCAAACAAGGGCACTGCGTTCATCCACCTCTGGCCTGCTCACCTCCCTACCACTGAGGAAGTACAGCTCCCACTCAGCCCAGTCAAAACTGTTCGCTGCCCTGGCCCCCCAATGGTGGAACAAACTCCCTCACGACGCCAGGACAGCGGAGTCAATCACCACCTTCCGGAGACACCTGAAACCCCACCTCTTTAAGGAATACCTAGGATAGGATAAGTAATCCCTCTCACCCCCCCCTTAAGTTTTAGATGCACTATTGTAAAGTGACTGTTCCACTGGATGTCATAAGGTGAATGCACCAATTTGTAAGTCGCTCTGGATAAGAGCGTCTGCTAAATGACTTAAATGAAATGTAATGTAAATGTCTCACCTAGCTATCTGAAGATGAATGTACTGACTGTGATATGGGGTTGTCTCACCTAGCTACCTGAAGATGAATGTACTGACTGTGATATGGGGTTGTCTCACCTAGCTATCTGAAGATGAATGTACTGACTGTGATATGGGGTTGTCTCACCTAGCTATCTGAAGATGAATGTACTGACTGTGATATGGGGTTGTCTCACCTAGCTATCTGAAGATGAATGTACTGACTGTGATATGGGGTTGTCTCACCTAGCTATCTGAAGATGAATGTACTGACTGTGATATGGGGTTGTCTCACCTAGCTATCTGAAGATGAATGTGTTTACTGTACGTCTCTCTCAATGTGAGCATCTGCTAAATGATAAAAATGTAAATGTTTTGCATACAGATCTTATATTACTGTATTTAATAATTTTTGGATATATATTTTATTATAGTATATTAGTATTATGTAAATGTATTATTTGTATATATCTTTAATAGAGATGTAGTTATTTGTTAGCTTTGGCTGTGTAAAACCGGGAAGTATTACTTATTTCTACGAAAGTGAGAGGGATATATAGCATTTTGCCCAAAAACTTTTTGTCTCGCTAAACTTTTTGTCTCGCTGAAATGAAACCATTCAGTGATAGATTTTAAACAAATACATGTCTGTCATTGAAAACCCCATGCCATGATTAGTATAGTGAAAAAACACACCCATTTATTTAACAATTTCTTCAAACAATATAAATATTTTGGAATGAAACTCTTCATATGTACACTGAACAAAAACTATAAACGCAACGTGCAACAATTTCAAACAATTTCAAAGATTTGACTAAATTACACGAGGACATGTATGTATTTAATTAATTAAAAGAGGAGTTATTTAATTGATTAATTAGGAAATGTATTTATTAAATGTTTTAATTAAGGAAATGTATTTCAAAAATTAATTAGGCCCCAATCTATGGATTTCACATGACTGGGAATACAGATATGCATTTGTTGGTCACAAATAGCAAAATAAACAAAAAACAGGACTGTGGATCAGAAAACCAGTCAGTACTTGGTGTAACCACCATTTGCCTCATGCAGCACTACACATCTCCTTCGCATAGAGTTGATCAGGCTGCTGATTGTGGCCATTGGAATGTTTCCCACTCCTCTGCAATGGTAGTGCAAAATTTCTGGATATTGGCGGGAACTAGAACACGCTGTCGTACACGTAGATCCAGAGCATCCCAAACATGCTCAGCGGGTGGTGACATGTCTGGTGAGTATGCAGGCCATGAAAGAACTGGGACATTTTCAGCTTCCAGGAGTTGTGTACAGGTCCTTGCGACATGGGGCTGTGCATTATCATGCTGAAACATGAGGTGATGGAGGCGGATGAATGGCACTACAACGGGCCTCAGGATCTCATCACGGTATCTCTGTGCATTCAAACTGGCTTTGATGAAATGCAATTGTGTTCGTAGTCCGTAGCTTATGCCTGCCCATACCATAACCCCACCGCCACCATGGCGCGCTCTGTTCACAGTGTTGACATCAGCAAGCCACACGCCCACATGACACTATACTCGCTGTCTGCCATCTTCCCTGTACAGTTGAGACATCTGTGGCGTTGTATTGTGTGACAAAACTGCACATTTCAGAGTGGCATTTTATTGTCACCAGCACAAGGTGCACCTGTGTAATGATCATGCTGTTTAATCAGCTTCTTGATATGCCAAACCTGTCAGGTGGATGGATTATCTTGGCAAGGGAGAAATGCTCACTCTCAGGGATGTAAACAAATTTGCACCCATAAATTCGAGAGAAATAAGCTTTTTGTGGGTATGAAACATTTCTGGGCTCTTTTATTTCAACTCATTAAACATGGGACCAACATTACATATTAAGTTTATATTTTTGTTCAGTATACATTCATGAAGAATGCATTAATATCATATTTTGGGGAATTCTCAAATTCGTATAATTTAAAAAAATATATATCTCATCCTTCAGCTGCAGCATTTCAAGTTTTGTATTGCAGCACAACATTTTGTATTTTTTTATTTTTTTATTTTACAAATGTGTCTCTTGGATACATAAACAATGCAATATCAGTGGAGGAAGGGGAGGACTATCCTCCTCATTGAATTTCATAAAAATACATGTTTTAAACATTTAAAAAGTAATCCTTTTTAGATTCAACTATACTAAATACATTCACATCACCAAATAATTGATTAAATCACAGTGTTTTGCAATGAAGGTCTACAGTAGCCTCAAAAGCACTATGTGGTGTTAGCACCATGGTGTAGCCGGAGGACAGCTAGCTTCCGTCCTCCTCTTGGTACATTGACTTCAATATAACACTTAGGGGGGCGCATGGTTCCCACCACCTTCCATAGACTTACACAGTAAATATGACAACGTCCGGAGGACGTCCTCCAACCTATCAGAGCTCTTGCAGCAAAAACTGGCATGTTGTCCACCCAATCAAAGGATCAGAGAATGAATCTAGTACTGAAAGCATAAGCTACAATTAGCTAGCACTGCAGTGCATACAATGTGGTGAGTAGTTGACTCAAAGAGAGAGAAAGACAATACTTAAACAGTTTTCAACAACTTAATTTATTCAACAATGAAGGAGAAGCAAGAGAGAGAGTGAGAGAGATTTTAGATTTTTTTTAAACTTTAATTTTCACTTAGGGCTCCCGGGTAGCACAGCGGTCTAAAGCACTGCATCTCAGTGCTAGAGGCGTCACTACAGACACCTTGTTTCAAATCTAGGTTGAATCACAACCGGCCGTGATTGGGAGTCCCATAGGGCAGCGCACAATTGGTCCAGCATCGTCTGGGTTTGGTCAGCGTAGGCCGTGATTGTAAATAAGAATTTGTTCTTAACTGACTTGCCTAGTTAAATAAAGGTTACAAATATATGCATATACTTACTTAGCTAACAAAAGGAGCTGGCTAGTTTAGTTACTCAAGCTCTTGGCTCGAACAGAGGCAAGTGCACAACACAACATTGCTTACTGACTATACACAGTAACTTTACTGCATGAATGTAGTGGGGTCAACCAGTGTAAGTGCTAAACAGCTTGCTGACTGTACACTGTAATGATGATTGATTGTACGATTGTACTAACACGTTAGTTCTATTAGCTATGCTGACTATGACGTTACTTTAGCTAATATGGTGACAACAATGTATGCTTTGTAGGGGTTTGGCTTGGAAAGTTTTTTTTGCCTGGTCACATACATCTGATGTGTTGTGCATTGAAGTCCACAAGTGAAGGGAAAAGGTGAGAGGGAATACAACGTGGCTGCTATGAAAGTGAACTGTGTCTATGTGTGATCAGGGGTTTATTCAATTTTCCGATTCGGTTGAAAAATGTTTCTTAAACGGAAGCGAACGAAACGGGATAAAAATACCTGAATTTGTCCAATAGAAACTCTCATTTGCAACTGTTGGCCTAACAATTACACCCTAGATTAGCTAGATGCAGACAAGAGTGTGCAAGGCGGTTACTGTCTGTCCATGTGCCACTGTCTGTCAACTCAAATTTGTCTCTCGACCTGAGACACAGGTCATAAACTTTCATCCATAGGCTACGTTGTATCAACCTCATGATGGGTACAGGGAACGTTCTAGTATCATATAGTAGCCTAAACCTGTCACTGTTACATTGAACTGGGTGAATGGAATATGAATGACAGTCATCCAACATTCTGTAATAGAAAAAAGGTCATGCTCATGGAAAATGTAATCGCCCCCCCCCCCTCATCATAGTGGCACTGACCGCCACTGTGTAATATGTATAGTTCCTTAGCTCTGCAAGCCTTCAACTGAACAGGGCTATTTACCCTGTCTTCACTGGAACCAGAGGACAGAGAGCCATTGTCGTCTCAGATTTCATCTTATCGGATAGTGGCTCGTTGTCATTCCAATGCACACATAAGAGGTGGTGGTAGCCTGGAGATTAGAAATGCAAGCCTGGTAATCAGAGCATTGCTGGTTCAAATCCCAGGACTGATTGCATAGGAAACTCTTGCAGGAATGAACCAACAGTTAGATGTATATGGATATACATATATATATATATATATATATATATAAATCACATTGCCAGACCAACTGTTTTAGGACATTGCATTGACACCGGTCAGATGAGAGCCAGACACCGGTAGTCTACCAGTTAGACAGAAGTGATAAAGGGTTGTATAATACTCTCTCTGTTCCAACCATTAGTTAACACAATCACTCTCTCTCTTCTCCAACCATTAGTTAACACCATTGTACAATCACTCTCTCTGTTCCAACCATTAGTTAACAAAATAGTAGAATCACTCTCTCTTCTCCAACCATTAGTTAACACAATAGTAGAATCCCTCTCTCTCTGTTCCAACCATTAGTTAACACAATACTAGAATCCCTCTCTCTCTGTTCCAACCATTAGTTAACACAATAGTAGAATCCCTCTCTCTCTTCTCCAACCATTAGTTAACACAATAGTAGAATCCCTCTCTCTCTGTTCCAACCATTAGTTAACACAATACTAGAATCCCTCTCTCTCTGTTCCAACCATTAGTTAACACAATAGTAGAATCCCTCTCTCTCTCTTCTCCAACCATTAGTTAACACAATAGTAGAATCCCTCTCTCTCTCTTCTCCAACCATTAGTTAAAACAATAGTAGAATCCCTCTCTCTCTCTTCTCCAACCATTAGTTAACACAATAGTAGAATCCCTCTCTCTCTCTTCTCCAACCATTAGTTAACACAATAGTAGAATCCCTCTCTCTCTTCTCCAACCATTATTTAACACAATACTAGAATCCCTCTCTCTCTGTTCCAACCATTAGTTAACACAATAGTAGAATCCCTCTCTCTCTGTTCCAACCATTAGTTAACACAATAGTAGAATCCCTCTCTCTCTCTTCTCCAACCATTAGTTAAAACAATAGTAGAATCCCTCTCTCTCTTCTCCAACCATTAGTTAACACAATAGTAGAATCCCTCTCTCTCTCTTCTCCAACCATTAGTTAACACAATAGTAGAATCCCTCTCTCTCTCTTCTCCAACCATTAGTTAACACAATAGTAGAATCCCTCTCTCTCTTCTCCAACCATTAGTTAACACAATCACTCTCTCTCTTCTCCAACCATTAATTAACACAATCACTCTCTCTCTCTTCTTCAACCATTAGTTAACACCATAGCAGAATAGCTCTCTCTCTTCTCCAACCATTAGTTAACACAATAGTAGAATCCTCTCTCTCTCTTCTCCAACCATTAGTTAACACAATAGTAGAATCCCTCTCTCTCTTCTCCAACCATTAGTTAACACAATCACTCTCTCTCTGTTCCAACCATTAGTTAACACAATACTAGAATCCCTCTCTCTCTGTTCCAACCATTAGTTAACACAATAGTAGAATCCCTCTCTCTCTGTTCCAACCATTAGTTAACACAATAGTAGAATCCCTCTCTCTCTTCTCCAACCATTAGTTAACACAATCACTCTCTCTCTTCTTCAACCATTAGTTAACACCATAGCAGAATAGCTCTCTCTCTTCTCCAACCATTAGGTAACACAATACTAGAATCCGTCTCTCTATTCCAACCAGTAGTTAATAAATTATTAGCATTACAAGATATGGGATTTCAAGGAATATACCACAAAGGTAATCAGTATGACAAGAGATGAGATTTTAGGGAATGTAACAAAGTTAATGATTAACACTACAATAGATGGGATTTCCAACGATACCTCTGATATCGCTTTTCAGTACATAATGAGTCTTCTATGTCAGCTTCCCCTGAAGTGTCACTCACTGCTGTCAAATGTGACATTACACTTCCCCACATGGAGCTCTAAAACGGTTCTGTTCTGCTGTTCACTGTTTTAACAAAACAAAAACCCCATTGGAGAACGCGTTGAATTTCTACGTGTCCATTGAAAGTTCAGACTGAAGTGGAATAATAATACATGTACAATGAATCATCCTGTTTCCTCCTCCCAGGTGGTTTAAAATATGTGATGTTCACAACAGGAACCAACGAGGTGTTGTGATTGGCTTTCATAGTTCTGTCCAAGAACCTATCCAACCATCTCGATTCATATGATAGGGGGGGGGGGGGGGGGGGGGGCAAGTAGAAGGGTGATACAAGGGTGTGGGTTACTTTAACAGTTTAAAGACTCTATTGGAACAAACCTTATGCAATGATTATTCAAAGCGCTGGCAGCAGTGCTATACCCTTACAAAAAAATACATAATTATTTTTTACTGTTCATGAGTCAGACACATTTTTTTGTACACATGTGAAGTTACACATCGATTTTTCACAATTTATGGTTTAATTAAGTTTTTTCTTTTTTTACAATGCAAAACATCCACATTAATGACATTATGAAGGGCAGCTCTGAACAGTTGAAACTGGATTTCAAAGAGCTGATTAACTCTCTGTTAGACACTAACAAAAGACCCATCATATCTGGCCCTGTGCCCTTCTCTGAATCGTGGCATTGAACGCTTAAGCAGGATTCTGGTTATTGCAGCTCAATGGGTTTAACAATTTTGTTTACAATTTCGATACCATTTGGAAACAAAATCATTTGTGTTCCTGGATCCTTTCACAGCATTATAAGTCTGCGTTGAGACAATGACTTATCAATGACCCAAGTCCAGCTCAGTTACCATTGTGTCGCTGAGTCATCATAATGCTTCAGTGTTGGCAGACACAATGTAAGGAACCTAATTTATGTTGCTCTAACTGCCCTGAATGTCTCTGCTTATCCTGCAGCTATTGTATGCAGCAATCATGTGATTTATGCTGTTAGCACTGAGGCGGTGTGCCCAAATAGGAAGTCCACTGTATGCAGCTCACTCTGCACTAACATAAATCAAATTAGAATATCTACTTCCCAGTAAAGTAATGAAAACAAGCAAGCATCCCAGAAAAGTGCTCAAAATAACCCACATGAACATATGTAACTTAGGAAACAAGGATCATGAAATTAAGAGATCCTCATATTCTGACTATCTCTGAAACTCACTTAGTTAACATCTTTGATGATACAGTGGTAGAAATACAAGGTTATAACATCTACAGAAAAGACATAAATGCCAGTGGTGGAGGTGTTGTGATTATATTCAGAACCACATTCCTGTAAAGCTTTGAGAGAATCTCATGTTAAATACTGTTGAAGTAATATGGCTACAGGTTCATCTACCTCACCTAAAGCCCATTCTGGTGGGAAGCTGCTATAGACCTCCAAATGCTAACAGTCAGTATCTGGATAACATGTGTGAAATGCTTGATAATGTATGTGACATCAACAGAGAAGTATATTTTCTGGGTGATTTAAATATTGACTGGCTTTCATCATGCTGCCCACTCAAGAAAAAGCTTCAAACTGTAACCAGTGCCTGCAACCTACCAGGGTAGTTAAGAAAATGACTGTAAAAATGATTAAATCCCCGTGGATTGTTGAGGAGTTGAAAATGTATATGGTTGAGAGGGATGAGGCAAAGGGAATGGCAAGTCTGGCTGCACAACCAATTGGCAAACGTACTGCAAGTTGAGAAATCATGTGACTAAACAAAATAAAAAGAAGAAGAAACTACACTATGAAACAAAAATCAATTATATAAAGAATGATAATAAAAACCTTTGGAGCACCTTCAATGAAATTAAATAAAATGTAGGGCAACAAGGCAAACTCAGCTCCATCATTCCTTGAATCAGATGACTCATTCATTACAAAACCGACTGATATTGCCAACAACTTTAATGATTATTTTCATTGGCAAGGTTAGCAAACTCAGGCATGACATGCAAGTAACAACCGCTGACACTACACATACAAGTATATCTTATCAAATTATGGCATCTGACAACTTGGAAGGAAAATGACAGGATAATAGGTTACGATATTGCTTCTCCTATTTGCCATATTTTAAATGTAAGACTACTATAGAGAGTGTCCCCTCAGGCTTGGAGGGAAGCTACAGTATTTCTGCTACCTCTTTATTGGCCCAAATAGCCAACCAATGGCCTGTTACCAACCCTTAGTAAACTTTCAGAAAAAAATGGTGTTTGAACAGATACAGTAAACAAATTGACAGCATGGGAATTCCCCAGGGCAGCTGTCTTGGCCCCTTACTTTATAAATTGACAGCAGACGTTCAGCACGCTTATAGGGAAGGACATTCAACAAGCACAGCATTTACACAAAATGACTGATGATTAGCTGAGAGAAACTGTTGACGAAAAGATTGTGGGAATGTTTTGTTAGACTTCAGTGCAGCTTTTGAAGTCATTGATCATAGTCAGCTGCTGGAAAAACGTATGTGTTATGGCTTTACACCCCCTGCTATAATGTGGATAAAGAGTTAGCTGCCTAACAGAACACAGACGGAAGTCTCTCCAACATAATCCAGGTAGGATCGGGAATTCCCCAGGGCAGCTGTCTTGGCCCCTTACTTTATAAAATCTTTACTAATGAAATGCGACGGGCTTTGAGTAAAGCCAGTGTGTCTATGAATGCAGATGTCTCAACACTATACACGTCAGCTACTACAGTGACCGAAATGACTGCACTGCTTGGAGTAACCCTGGGTTGTAAACTGGCATGGTCAAAACATGTTGACACAACAGTAGCTAAGATGGGGAGAAGTTTGTCCATAATAAAGCTCTGCTCTACCTTCTTAACAGCACTGTCAAAAAGGCAGGTATTACAGGCCCTAGTTTTGTCTCACCTGTTCAGTCGTGTCGTCAGGTGTCACAAAGAGGGACAGAAAAAGAGGGACAGAGAGCAAACATTAATCATATGCATGTCAATCTATCCTGGCTCAAAGTGGAAGAGAGATTGACTTCATCACTACATGTATTTGGGAGAGGTATTGACATGTTGAAAGCAACGAGCTGTCTGTTTTACTTGTTATGGATGCAATCCCGTTAACGGGAGCGATTTGACAACAGCCAGTCAAAGTGCAGGGCGCCATTTTCAAAACATCAACAATCTCATAATTAACATTCCTCAAACATACATGTGTCTCATACCATTTTAAAGCTATTGTTGTTAATCCTGCCACAGTGTCCGATTTCAAATGTGCTTTACAACGATTATGTTAGGTCACCACATAGCCACAGAAAAACAGTCATTTTCTTTTTTTCAGCCAAAAAGGAGTTTCAAAAAGCAGAAAATAGAGATAAAATTAATCACTAACCTTTGATGATCTTCATCATATGACACTAATAGGACTTCATGTTGCACAATACATGCATTTTTTGTTTGATAAAGTTAATATTTATCAAAATATGAGTTTACATTGACGCGTTACATTCACTAGTTCCAAAAACATCCAGTGATTTTGCATTGCCACATCATTCAACAGAAATACCCATCATAAATGTAGATGATAAAACAAGTTATACACATGGAATTATAGATATACCTCTCCTTAATGCAGCCGCTGTGTCTGACTTAAAAACAACTTTACGGAATAAGCCAGCCATGCAATAATCTGAGACGGCGCTCAGAAATATTTGTCACAGTAGCCGCCATGTTGGCGTCAACATAAACAAGAAATTACATGATAAATATTCCCTTACCTTTGATGATCTACATCAGAAAGCACTCCAGGAATCCCAGGTCCACAATAAATGTTTGTTTTGTTCGAAAATGTCCGTTATTTATGTCCAAATACCTTTTTTGTTAGTAGGTTTGGTATACATATCCAAACGCTCATTCTGGTCAGCGTGATATCGGACAAAAACTTTAAAAAGTTATATTACTGGTCAAAGAAACATTTCAAACTAAGTACAGAATCAATCATTAGGATGTTATCATATAGCTTCAATAAAGTTCCAACCGGAGTATTCATTTTTGTCCTCGTGAGCAATGGAACGCAAGTGACTACCATGAGGAAAAAGCGCGATCACAAAATGCCTGCTTGATGGACATCTGATATATTCTGCTCTCACCCCCACAACACCATAGAAGCCTCATTATAATTTCTATTGATGGTTGACATCTAGTGGAACCCCTAGGCAGTGCAACATCATTAATATCTCAAGGAGATTTCATTGGGGACTCTGGTGAATACCTATAAAACTCAGGTTTCTGACTTCCTGTTTTGATTTCAACTCAGGATTGTGCCTGCCATATGAGTTCTGTTATACTCACAGACATCATTCAAACCGTTTTATAAACTTTAGAGTGTTTTCTATCCAATACTAATAATAATATGCATATATTAGCAACTGAGACTGAGGAGCAGGCTGTTTACTTTAGGCACCTTATTCATCCAAGCTACTCAATACCGCCCCCCAACCATAAGAAGTTAAACGACTAGCACACATCTCAGACACCCATGCATACCCCACAAGACATTCCACCAAATGTCTCTTCACAGTCCTCAAGTCCAGAGCAGACTATCGGAGGTGCACAGTACTACATAGAGCCATGACTACATTGAACTATATTCCACAGTACTACATAGAGCCATGACTACATGGAACTCTATTCCACAGTACTACATAGAGCCATGACTACATGGAACTCTATTCCACAGTACTACATAGAGCCATGACTACATGGAACTCTATTCCACATCAGGTAATTGATGCAGCAGTAGGATCAGATAAAAAAAAAAAAAAGATTAAAGGGCCTCCCTAGTGGCGTCACTACAGATCCAGGTTCGATCCTTGGCTGTGTTGCAGCCGGCCAGGAAGTGACGCCCATTTGGCCCAGCATCGTCCGGCTTAGGGGAGGGTCTGGCCGGCCGGAATGTCCTTGTCCCTTTGCGCTGTTGCGTCTCCTGTGACTGACCAGGCGAATGCACGCTGACGTGGTCGCAAGTTGCATGGTGTTTCCTCCGACACATTGGTTTATCTTCTGGGTTTAAGCGAACATTGAGGCTCGGAGGACCCATGGCACTCGACCTTTGCCTCTCGCGTGTCCGTACGGGAGTTGCAGCGAGACTGTAATCCAATTGGATATCATCAAAAAGCAGTAAAAAGTAGATTGTTTTTAAAAAATCTAAATGTTTTGATTAAAAAACACCTTATGGAACAGCAGGGACTGTGAAGCAACACAAACATACTGTAGGCATAGACACATGCATACACACACATGATAACATGCACACACGTACACATGGATTTTGCATTGTAGTGGAGTATGGTTCTGAGGACACACAGTGTGTTGTAAAATATGAGGTTACTTCTGAACTTATATATGGACTGGTGATTATCTTCTATTCTCAGTTTCACCCTCACTTTTCTGACTCAATAAACCAAGCTAAACGGAAATCCTGTCTCCAGAAGTTTGATGATGGTGAGGTGTTAATCTACCTGTCAAATTATATTCAGCTACATCTAATGAGAACAAAACGGCCATAACTTTTTGGACTTCCCAGCATTCCCAGCATTCCCAGCATTCCCAGCATTCCCAGAAGGCTTGATGATGTAATTATATACGAAACTCCAGTGTCTCTGTGCTGTTTGTTGACACTCGTTGTTTTTAACTTTAATAAAAACTTTTAGCATTTAATACATTTACCAACGTCTTCCTCAACATTCTACATTCAACTGTACGCTTTATCTGAACATGGTTCTACAGGAATTCCACCATCTGAAAAAGCTACAAATTGCAATCGCTGTACTCATAATATGCAGTAGAACTATCGCCTTATGGATAGCCGAATTGCAAGCCCAGCTTTAGACGCAATCATTAGACAAGGGCAATTTATGTGTAGGAAGGGATGAAACCGTGTCTGTACCACCAGTAAGTACAGATAGTAGTATAAATACCCCCCCCCGCAGCCGGACCATTTTCTCAAGACTTGTGGAAAGAAATGCTGTCGCTCATCCAGTCAACACAAACTTTCAACCGGTTCTCCACGTTAAGCAACGATTCGGAGTCGGAGGCCGAGCCTTCTCAGGTCTCTCCAAAGCCTCCCATCATTAGCTCTGACAAATTTACTTATCTAGAAAGATTGAGTAATTGTCTCTGGCCCCCTCCCAGTTAGGGAGAGTGATGAGCTCTACAGCAGACTTGCACAACTCAATCACTGGTTGAAAACATTTTCTTACCCTCCCCAAAAATGTAATTTGTAGATGACTGGCCCTCTTTCTGAGACTCCCCCAGAAACAGAACCAAGCCTGGCCTCCTGACGATTGACGGACTCCATCCAATCTGGAGGGGTGCTCACATCTTATCAATATAGACAGGGCTCTAACTCCTCTAGCTGGCTGTTAGCCAGGCTGCCAGCTTAGTGGAGTCTGCCACTTGCATAGTCAGTGTAGTCAGCACAGATTTCCCCATTGAGGCCGTGTCTGTGCCTCAATCTAGGTTGGGTAAAACATGGCAGTTTTTGCCTTACCAATCTCACTGGAATAAAGACCTCCATTCCTGTCATTATTGAAAGAGATTGTGATAATCTCACATCTCAAAATAAGACTACTTAATGTTAGATCCCTCACTTCCAATGTTTTTCTAGTCAATGAACTAATCACTGATCACAATCTTGATGTGATCGGCCTGACTGAAACATGGCTCAAGCTTAATGAATTTACTCTGTTAAATGAGGCCTCTCCTCCTGGGTACACTAGTTTATTTATTTTATTTTATTTATTTCACCTTTATTCAACCAGGTAGGCCAGTTTATAACAAGTTCTCATTTACAACTGTGACCTGGCCAAGAATAAAGCAAAGCAGTTCGACACATACAACAACACAGAGTTACACATGGACTTAACAAACATACAATCATTAATACAGTAGAAAAAGTATATATACAGTGAGTGTAAATGAGGTAAGATAAGGGAGGTAAGGCAATAAATAGGCCATGGTGGCAGGGTAATTACAATACACCAATTAAACAAATAAATTCAAATCAAATCAAATGTATTTATATAGCCCTTCATACATCAGCTGATATCTCAAAGTGCTGTACAGAAACCCAGCCTAAAACCCCAAACAGCAAGCAATGTAGGTGTTGAAGCACTGGAGTGATTGATGTGCAGAAGATGAATGTGCAAGTAGAGATACTGGGATGCAAAGGAGCAAGATAAATAAATAAATACAGTATGGGGATGAGGTAGTTGGATGAGCTATTTCCAGATGGACTATGTACAGGTGCATTGATCTGTGAGCTGCTCTGACAGCTGGTGCTTAAAGCTAGTGAGGGAGATATGAGTTTCCAGCTTCAGTGATTTTTGCAGTTTGTTCCAGTCATTGGCAGCAGACAACTGGAAGGAAAGATGACCAAAGGAGGAATTGGCTTTGGGGGTGACCAGAGAGATATACCTGCTGGAGCGCGTGCTACAGGTGGGTGCTGCTATGGTGACCAGTGAGATGAGATAAGGCGGGGCTTTACCTAGCAGAGTATTATAGATGGCCTGGAGCCGGTGGGTTTGGCGACGAGTATGAAGCGAGGGCCAACCAACGAGAGCGTACAGGTCGCAATGGTGGGTAGTATATGGGGCTTTGGTGACAAAACGGATGGCACTGTGATAGACTGCATCCAATTTGTTGAGTATTGGAGGCAATTTTGTAAATGACATCGCCAAACTCAAAGATCAGTAGGATGGTCAGTTTTACGAGGGTATGTTTGGCAGCATGAGTGAAGGAAGCTTTGCTGTGAAATAGAAAGCCGATTCTAGATTTAATTTTGGAGATGCTTAATGTGAGTCTGGAAGGAGAGTTTACAGTCTAACCAGACACCTAAAGTGGGGAGAACAAGTATTTGATACACTGCCGATTTTGCAGGTTTTCCGACTTACAAAGCATGTAGAGGTCTGTAATTTTTTATTATAGGTACACTCAACTGTGAGAGACTGAATCTAAAACAAAAATCCAGAAAATTGAATTGTATGATTTTTAAGTAATTAATTCTAGTCTCCGGCTACCCAGTTAAAGCACAGAATAAACTTCAGTTAGAGCTAAACACAGCTGATTGAATCTTGACTAGACCAAACTAAATGCATCATATTACTGCAGTGCTAGCCTTTCTACGCTTCCTGTTAAGACTAGGGTTAAGATCAAGGTTTTACTGCTAACCGACAAAGCATTACATGGACTTTCTTTTACCTATCTCTCCGATTTGGTCCTGCAGCACGCAGTCCTCCTTATTGTCCCTAGAATTTCTAAGCAAACAGCTGGAGGCAGGGCTTTCTCCTATAGAGCTCCATTTTTATGGAATGCTCTGCCTATCTATGTGAGAGAGACAGATACAGTCTCGACCCTTAAGTCTTTACTGAAGACTCATCTCTTCAGTAGGTCTTGTGATTGAGTTTAGTCTGGCCCAGGGTTGCGACAGTGTACAGCAAGGCACTGGAATGACGAACCGCCCTTGCTGTCTCTGCCTGGCCGGCTCCCCTCTCTCCACTAGGATTCTTTGCCTCTGATCCTATTAAGGAAGCTGAGGTTGTCAGTTGGACAGGCTCTCTGCAAGGTTTAGTATATCTATATTCTGACTCAAATAAGATTCACTCAAGGTTGCTCTGATGTCAAAAGATTTTCAATTGACATTTCTTGATATGAAACTGTTAAGTTGCATGTATTTGAAAATATCTACACTGGTCTGTCAAATTCCTTTTCTAATTATGTCATGGAATTAAATGTATTTTCTATTGCCAAGTTATTTATGGTTTTTATGCCTTTAGTTTTCCATGTAGACCAATTTAACAGTGAATTCTGAAATGCTATCCAACGACTGTTCCATAGGGTTGTGTTTTTAGGGAGTGATATTATTGATTTATTTTAAGAATAAGTTAATTTTTTTCTTCCTTGTTGTTATAGTGTTCTTAACTATGAAGTTGTTAATGTCCTTATCAGACACGCATATCAACAGGGATATCAACAGACCACCAACTTACTACCCTTAGTGCATTTAACCAACATTTGTTGCAAAGTAGAAGCACTGGGTGGCGAGTAGATACAAGGTTAAAACCACACTCTGACTTAGGAAGATTAAAACCACACTCTGACTTAGGAAGGTTAAAACCACACTCTGACTTAGGAAGGTTAAAACCAAACTCTGACTTAGGAAGGTTAAAACCACACTCTGACTTAGGAAGATTAAAACCACAGTCTGACTTAGGAAGGTTAAAACCACACACTGACTTAGGAAGGTTAAAACCACAGTCTGACTTAGGAAGGTTAAAACCACAGTCTGACTTAGGAAGGTTAAAACCACACTCTGACTTAGGAAGATTAAAACCACACTCTGACTTAGGAAGATTAAAACCACACTCTGACTTAGGAAGGCCTTTCTACGCTTCCTGTTAAGACTAGGGTTAAGATCAAGGTTTTACTGCTAACCTACAAAGCATTACATGGACTTTCTTTTACCTATCTCTCCGATTTGGTCCTGCAGCACGCAGTCCTCCTTATTGTCCCTAGAATTTCTAAGCAAACAGCTGGAGGCAGGGCTTTCTCCTATAGAGCTCCATTTTTATGGAATGCTCTGCCTATCTATGTGAGAGAGACAGATACAGTCTCGACCCTTAAGTCTTTACTGAAGACTCATCTCTTCAGTAGGTCTTGTGATTGAGTGTAGTCTGGCCCAGGGTTGCGACAGTGTACAGCAAGACACTGGAATGACGAACCGCCCTTGCTGTCTCTGCCTGGCCGGCTCCCCTCTCTCCACTAGGATTCTTTGCCTCTGATCCTATTAAGGAAGCTGAGGTTGTCAGTTGGACAGGCTCTCTGCAAGGTTTAGTATATCTATATTCTGACTCAAATAAGGTTCACTCAAGGTTGCTCTGATGTCAAAAGATTACCAATTGACATTTCTTGATATGAAACTGTTAAGTTGCATGTATTTGAAAATATCTACACTGGTCTGTCAAATTCCTTTTCTAAATATGTCATGGAATTACATGTAGACCAATTTAACAGTGAATTCTGAAATCCTATCCAACGACTGTTCCATAGGGTTGTGTTTTAGAGAGAGATATTATTTTTTTTTAAGAATAAGTTTAATTTTTTTCTTCCTTGTTGTTATAGTGTTCTTAATTATAAAGTTGTTAATGTCCTTATCAGACATGCATATCAACATGGATATCAACAGACCACCAACTTACTACCCTTAGTGCATTTAACCAACATTTGTCGCAAAGTAGAACCACTGGGTGGCGAGTAGATACAATTCTGGAAGATTAAAACCACACTCTGACTTAGGAAGGTTAAAACCACAGTCTGACTTAGGAAGGTTAAAACCACACTCTGACTTAGGAAGGTTAAAACCACACTCTGACTTAGGAAGGTTAAAACCACACTCTGACATAGGAAGGTTAAAACCACAGTATGACTTAGGAAGGTTAAAACCACAGTCTGACTTAGGAAGGTTAAAACCACACTCTGACTTAGGAAGATTAAAACCACAGTCTGACTTAGGAAGGTTAAAACCACACTCTGACTTAGGAAGGTTAAAACCACACTCTGACTTAGGAAGGTTAAAACCACAGTATGACTTAGGAAGGTTAAAACCACAGTCTGACTTAGGAAGGTTAAAACCACACTCTGACTTAGGAAGGTTAAAACCACAGTCTGACTTAGGAAGGTTAAAACCACACTCTGACTTAGGAAGGTTAAAACCACAGTCTGACTTAGGAAGGTTAAAACCACAGTCTGACTTAGGAAGGTTAAAACCACAGTCTGACTTAGGAAGGTTAAAACCACAGTCTGACTTAGGAAGGTTAAAACCACACTCTGACTTAGGAAGGTTAAAACCACACCACAGTATGACTTAGGAAGGTTAAAACCACAGTCTGACTTAGGAAGGTTAAAACCACACTCTGACTTAGGAAGGTTAAAACCACACTCTGACTTAGGAAGGTTAAAAAACCACACTCTGACTTAGGAAGGTTAAAACCACAGTCTGACTTAGGAAGGTTAAAACCACAGTATGACTTAGGAAGGTTAAAACCACAGTCTGACTTAGGAAGGTTAACACCACAGTCTGACTTAGGAAGGTTAAAACCACAGTCTGACTTAGGAAGGTTAAAACCACACTCTGACTTAGGAAGGTTAAAACCACACTCTGACTTAGGAAGGTTAAAACCACAGTCTGACTTAGGAAGGTTAAAACCACAGTCTGACTTAGGAAGGTTAAAACCACAGTCTGACTTAGGAAGGTTAACACCACAGTCTGACTTAGGAAGGTTAAAACCACACTCTGACTTAGGAAGGTTAAAACCACAGTCTGACTTAGGAAGGTTAAAACCACAGTCTGGCTTAGTAAGGTTAAAACCACAGTCTGACTTAGGAAGGTTAAAACCACAGTCTGACTTAGGAAGGTTAAAACCACACTCTGACTTAGGAAGGTTAAAACCACAGTCTGACTTAGGAAGGTTAAAACCACAGTCTGACTTAGGAAGGTTAAAACCACAGTCTGACTTAGGAAGGTTAAAACCACAGTCTGACTTAGGAAGGTTAAAACCACAGTCTGACTTAGGAAGGTTAAAACCACAGTCTGACTTAGGAAGGTTAAAACCACAGTCTGACTTAGGAAGGTTAAAACCACAGTCTGACTTAGGAAGGTTAAAACCACAGTCTGACTTAGGAAGGTTAAAACCACACTCTGACTTAGGAAGATTAAAACCACAGTCTGACTTAGGAAGGTTAAAACCACACTCTGACTTAGGAAGGTTAAAACCACACTCTGACTTAGGAAGGTTAAAACCACAGTATGACTTAGGAAGGTTAAAACCACAGTCTGACTTAGGAAGGTTAAAACCACACTCTGACTTAGGAAGGTTAAAACCACAGTCTGACTTAGGAAGGTTAAAACCACACTCTGACTTAGGAAGGTTAAAACCACAGTCTGACTTAGGAAGGTTAAAACCACAGTCTGACTTAGGAAGGTTAAAACCACAGTCTGACTTAGGAAGGTTAAAACCACACTCTGACTTAGGAAGGTTAAAACCACAGTATGACTTAGGAAGGTTAAAACCACAGTCTGACTTAGGAAGGTTAAAACCACAGTCTGACTTAGGAAGGTTAAAACCACACTCTGACTTAGGAAGGTTAAAACCACACTCTGACTTAGGAAGGTTAAAACCACAGTCTGACTTAGGAAGGTTAAAACCACAGTATGACTTAGGAAGGTTAAAACCACAGTCTGACTTAGGAAGGTTAACACCACAGTCTGACTTAGGAAGGTTAAAACCACAGTCTGACTTAGGAAGGTTAAAACCACACTCTGACTTAGGAAGGTTAAAACCACACTCTGACTTAGGAAGGTTAAAACCACAGTCTGACTTAGGAAGGTTAAAACCACAGTCTGACTTAGGAAGGTTAAAACCACAGTCTGACTTAGGAAGGTTAACACCACAGTCTGACTTAGGAAGGTTAAAACCACACTCTGACTTAGGAAGGTTAAAACCACAGTCTGACTTAGGAAGGTTAAAACCACAGTCTGGCTTAGTAAGGTTAAAACCACAGTCTGACTTAGGAAGGTTAAAACCACAGTCTGACTTAGGAAGGTTAAAACCACACTCTGACTTAGGAAGGTTAAAACCACAGTCTGACTTAGGAAGGTTAAAACCACAGTCTGACTTAGGAAGGTTAAAAAACCACAGTCTGACTTAGGAAGGTTAAAACCACAGTCTGACTTAGGAAGGTTAAAACCACAGTCTGACTTAGGAAGGTTAAAACCACAGTCTGACTTAGGAAGGTTAAAACCACAGTCTGACTTAGGAAGGTTAAAACCACAGTCTGACTTAGGAAGTTTAAAACCACAGTCTGACTTAGGAAGGTTAAAACCACACTCTGACTTAGGAAGGTTAAAACCACACTCTGACTTAGGAAGGTTAAAACCACACTCTGACTTAGGAAGGTTAAAACCACAGTCTGACTTAGGAAGGTTAAAAAACCACACAGTCTGACTTAGGAAGGTTAAAACCACAGTCTGACTTAGGAAGGTTAAAACCACAGTCTGACTTAGGAAGGTTAAAACCACACACTGACTTAGGAAGGTTAAAACCACACACTGACTTAGGAAGGTTAAAACCACACACTGACTTAGGAAGGTTAAAACCACACACTGACTTAGGAAGGTTAAAACCACACTCTGACTTAGGAAGGTTAAAACCACACTCTGACTTAAGAAGGTTAAAACCACACTCTGACTTAGGAAGGTTAAAACCACACTCTGACTTAGGAAGGTTAAAACCACAGTCTGACTTAGGAAGGTTAAAACCACACTCTGACTTAGGAAGGTTAAAACCACACTCTGACTTAGGAAGGTTAAAACCACAGTCTGACTTAGGAAGGTTAAAACCACAGTCTGACTTAGGAGTCTGACTTAGGAAGGTTAAAACCACACACTGACTTAGGAAGGTTAAAACCACACACTGACTTAGGAAGGTTAAAACCACACACTGACTTAGGAAGGTTAAAACCACACACTGACTTAGGAAGGTTAAAACCACACACTGACTTAGGAAGGTTAAAACCACACTCTGACTTAGGAAGGTTAAAACCACACTCTGACTTAGGAAGGTTAAAACCATACTCTGACTTAGGAAGGTTAAAACCACAGTCTGACTTAGGAAGGTTAAAACCACAGTCTGACTTAGGAAGGTTAAAACCACACTCTGTCTTAGGAAGGTTAAAACCACAGTCTGACTTAGGAAGGTTAAAACCACAGTCTGACTTAGGAAGGTTAAAACCACACTCTGACTTAGGAAGGTTAAAACCACACTCTGACTTAGGAAGGTTAAAACCACAGTCTGACTTAGGAAGGTTAAAACCACAGTCTGACTTAGGAAGGTTAAAACCACACACTGACTTAGGAAGGTTAAAACCACACACTGACTTAGGAAGGTTAAAACCACACACTGACTTAGGAAGGTTAAAACCACACACTGACTTAGGAAGGTTAAAACCACACACTGACTTAGGAAGGTTAAAACCACAGTCTGACTTAGGAAGGTTAAAACCACACTCTGACTTAGGAAGGTTAAAACCATACTCTGACTTAGGAAGGTTAAAACCACAGTCTGACTTAGGAAGGTTAAAACCACAGTCTGACTTAGGAAGGTTAAAACCACACTCTGACTTAGGAAGGTTAAAACCACAGTCTGACTTAGGAAGGTTAAAACCACAGTCTGACTTAGGAAGGTTAAAACCACACTCTGACTTAGGAAGGTTAAAACCACACTCTGACTTAGGAAGGTTAAAACCACAGTCTGAATTAGGAAGGTTAAAACCACAGTCTGACTTAGGAAGGTTAAAACCACAGTCTGACTTAGGAAGGTTAAAACCACAGTCTGACTTAGGAAGGTTAAAACCACAGTCTGACTTAGGAAGGTTAAAACCACAGTCTGACTTAGGAAGGTTAAAACCACAGTCTGACTTAGGAAGGTTAAAACCACACTCTGACTTAGGAAGGTTAAAACCACACTCTGACTTAGGAAGGTTAAAACCACACTCTGACTTAGGAAGGTTAAAACCACAGTCTGACTTAGGAAGGTTAAAACCACAGTCTGACTTAGGAAGGTTAAAACCACACTCTGACTTAGGAAGATGTAAAACCACACTCTGACTTAGGAAGATGTAAAACGTTCCTTTTTATTCTATGAGTTTTATTTGCCCACATGAAGTCTGTTCTTAGTATACTGTTTTAACAGAATGTCTTTGGTGGAATTGGTATTACCAAGAACATAAAGCCCCGTGGAGCTTTATACCATTCTGAAGAGGTTTATTATACCTGTAAGATTCAAGATTATTCCATTTAATTAAATCTGCTTTCATGTTGTTGACTAATGTAGTAATGGGGATGAAGTTATTTTTATATTTGTTATTTGTCTTATTAAGAATCATCAAGTATGCACATGTGTTAATTGAAATGCATTCCAGGTGACTACCTTATGAATTTGGTTGAGAGAATGCCAAGAGTGTGCAGGTGACTACCTAGCAATTATTAGGAAATGGAAGACATACAAGACCACTGATAATCTCCCTCGATCTGGGGCTCCACGCAAGATCTCACCCCGTGGGGTCAAAATGATCACAAGAACGGTGAGCAAAAATCCCAGAACGACACCGGGGGACCTAGTGAATGACGTTATTTTTAATCTGCTGATCAATTAATAATAATAATTAACTAATTTGCTTCTGAGTTGTTGAATCTAAAAAAGCTGTAGGATCCATCCCTGTTTAAATCTATTTTTTTATAGATCTTTCTAGAAGCTTTTAAAAATGTCATTAATCACATTGCTGTTTCTAATTAACACATTTGTATCTGTATCTTTTAAAATTATAACTGGTTAAATGTGTATTCATTTTGTGAGGGCTGCGAGATTTTTTACCAGGTTTATATGCCATTAAATAGTATGCTTTATTTGAGTTTAAACTTACGTATTTAATACATTTAGAGTCTAAAAGGTGACCTATTTTCATTCTCCAGATTCTGTCGATAAGTGTACAATATTTCCTGTTGGTGTAATTAAGCATGATACGAGAGAATGATCTGATATCACTATGTAAGATTATTATTTTTTGTCCAGTAAATTATTTTGTGGAAATAAATACATAGTCAATTGTGGGAATAGCATTTCTTACGATGAGAAAAAAAGGAGCAGTCTTTTTTTTAGTGTGAAATAATCATCACCAGGTGTCCTGTCAGTTATTTGTAGATATGAAAATATTCAGCCTGTTTTGAGGTTCTTTTAAATTTGCATTTTTTTTTTAAATTGTCTGTCAGTGTTCTAGAATGTATGATTTAGGTATCATGCTAGAATGATAGTTTCTGTCTGGATATGATATGCTATAGTGTTTTCCCCTTGTTTTTCAGTAGAGAGGATGTGGTGGATTGAGATGCAGCCCATGCAAACAACAACACATATCTCTATCTTAAACCAACGGATTTTGATGGGAATTGTTTTATTATGTTAATTGAATTGACACACCAGATTTTGTACCTACCCCCCCCCCCCCCCCCAAAAAAAAAAAAAAAAATGTCTGTTCACTGTCCCGCAAAATTGTTCCCTAATTTCGAATTTGGTATTTTTAGATGTGGTCACCTTAATTTCACTAGTGGAAATATTGCTACTTCAACACCATCTTTTCACATGTGAGGAGGTCAACATTGTTTCAACCAAACATGTGAATTTGCAAATGAGATATACACATGTGATAGTTTTTCACATTAAAGTTTATTTCCAAAATGCTATTTATTCCATTTTCAGACATGTTGATAAATTAGCTTGTGTTTTTTAAAGACATTTATTTAAAAATATTGTCCACTATCTAATCATGACATTATATTATATTATTATATTATTATTATATTACATGGTGTTGTTCAATAACAAACATGTATTTCATTTCAAAGTGACAAATATTCATGTTTTTTTTTTTGCAAAACACTTTATCTGCCTCACACACTGAGAAATAAATAGTAGTGATAAAAACATGTTTTACAATAGCACACTAGTTTAAAAAAAGGGATGTCAGCTCACTATTTTGCTGCTGCCGAACTTGTTCTGTTAATAAGGCTTTTAAATATGTATTTCAAAGCAGTCTCATGAGTGAAACCTTTTATAGATCGTCTGACTACTTGGCGAATGCTTTGGACAGGAGGAGGAAAACATCCGTCATTGAGAGGATGGAAGGATAAGCTTGATTTTTAATCAAATGAAACTAAAAACAATATGACGTTTCTAAATACGGACACAAAAAAACACAAATTGATAATTGATTATAATGGCCTTTCGTATTCTCAAGTTTCTATAACAAAGTGTTAAAAGATAAATGCCAGTCATACAACATCGTAAAACGTCTACTATAAAGGTACAGGAATGTCCGTGTTAAAAACGGCAGTTTAGGGCCAAATAAGTCTAACAGCGCAGGTCACTACTCGGCCAGGCCAGCCGCGATCCTCTCCCTTTCCCCTGAAGCGTAGCTGCTTGGAGGCTGAACACAGCAAACAGGTTCAGCCTCGAAGTCCTTTGATTAAAAAGAACCCAAGGAATTTTTTCCACCGAGGTTGGTTACCATTGCCAGATGTGAAATGAAAAGGGTGACTTTGAATGGGCTGGGCTTTTACAGGACTTGGAAGGAAAGCCTACGGAGCTACAGGCTGTTGGATGGACAGCAGATCTCAGGGATCATCAACTAGATTCAGCCAAAGGCCGATTTTTCTTGAGTGGATTGTCGGGGGGGGGCCGGGGACGTAATTACAAAATAATTTGTAGACTGCAAATTGACCTCAAGAAGCACAAACAGATATAATGTTTGACTGAAACATAATAACGTCAAACCTTGCTTACATTTGTCTACGATCACGTGTCTCTCTAGTATGCGTGGGAATACTTGGGAACAGATTTGAAATTAAAATCATTTAGGGCTGATTTCCTGGAGTTTTTTTTACAGTGTTTTATTTCTAAGAATGACGAAAAATACAAACACAAGACCGCCAGTTGGGGAAGCCTGCAGTTTGATAGCCTGATCATTTACAGCATGTTGGCATCCCCTGTAGACCTACAGGAGAAGACCAAAAGTCACTCAACATGTCGTCGAACAAGTAGGACATAGCACATGCTGCAGATACAGTACAGCACATACAGCACTTCCAGTCCTCGACGCGCTCCTTCTCCAATGATCAGACTCAAAAGCCAATAGCTACTGCACAGTATATTGGCACAGGGCTGTGGCAATAGCCACCTGCCTAAATATTCTAAACAGTCAGACTGAATATTCAGCTGGATAAGTAGTAGTAACAGTCAGACTGGATAGTCAGCTGGATAAGTAGTAGCAACAGTCAGACTGGATAGTCAGCTGAATAAGTAGTATCAACAGTCAGACTGGATAGTCAGCTGGATAGGTAATATCAACAGTCAGACTGTATAGTCAGCTGGATAAGTAGTATCAACAGTCAGACTGGATAGTCAGCTGGATAAGTAGTATCAACAGTCAGACTGGATAGTCAGCTGGATAAGTAGTATCAACAGTCAGACTGGATAGTCAGCTGGATAAGTAGTATCAACAGTCAGACTGGATAGTCAGCTGGATAAGTAGTATCAACAGTCAGACTGGATAGTCAGCTGGATAAGTAGTATCAACAGTCAGACTGGATAATCAGCTGGATAAGTAGTATCAACAGTCAGACTGGATAGTCAGCTGGATAAGTAGTATCAACAGTCAGACTGGATAGTCAGCTGGATAAGTAGTATCAACAGTCAGACTGGATAGTCAGCTGGATAAGTAGTATCAACAGTCAGACTGGATAGTCAGCTGGATAAGTAGTATCAACAGTCAGACTGGATAGTCAGCTGGATAAGTAGTATCAACAGTCAGACTGGATAGTCAGCTGGATAAGTAGTATCAACAGTCAGACTGGATAGTCAGCTGGATAAGTAGTATCAACAGTCAGACTGGATAGTCAGCTGGATAAGTAGTATCAACAGTCAGACTGGATAGTCAGCTGGATAAGTAGTATCAACAGTCAGACTGGATAATCAGCTTGATAAGTAGTATCAACAGTCAGACTGGATAGTCAGCTGGATAAGTAGTATCAACAGTCAGACTGGATAGTCAGCTGGATAAGTAGTATCAACAGTCAGACTGGATAGTCAGCTGGATAAGTAATATCAACAGTCAGACTGGATAATCAGCTTGATAAGTAGTATCAACAGTCAGACTGGATAGTCAGCTGGATAAGTAGTATCAACAGTCAGACTGGATAATCAGCTGGATAAGTAGTATCAACAGTCAGACTGGATAGTCAGCTGGATAAGTAGTATCAACAGTCAGAATGGATAGTCAGCTGGATAAGTAGTATCAACAGTCAGACTGGATAGTCAGCTGGATAAGTAGTATCAACAGTCAGACTGGATAGTCAGCTGGACAAGTAGTATCAACAGTCAGACTGGATAATCAGCTGGATAAGTAGTATCAACAGTCAGACTGGATAGTCAGCTGGATAAGTAGTATCAACAGTCAGCCTGGATAGTCAGCTGGATAAGTAATATCAACAGTCAGACTGGATAGTCAGCTGGATAAGTAATATCAACAGTCAGACTGGATAATCAGCTTGATAAGTAGTATCAACAGTCAGACTGGATAGTCAGCTGGATAAGTAGTATCAACAGTCAGACTGGATAATCAGCTGGATAAGTAGTATCAACAGTCAGACTGGATAGTCAGCTGGATAAGTAGTATCAACAGTCAGAATGGATAGTCAGCTGGATAAGTAGTATCAACAGTCAGACTGGATAGTCAGCTGGATAAATATTCTAAATAGTTAGATTGAATAGTCAGCTGGCTAAATAGTTAGATTGAATAGCCAGCTGGCTAAATAGTTAGATTGAATAGCGAGCAGGCTAAATAGTTAGATTGAATAGCCAGCTGGCTAAATAGTTAGAATGAATAGTCAGCTGGCTAAATAGTTAGATTGAATAGCCAGCTGGCTAAATAGTTAGATTGAATAGTCAGCTGGCTAAATAGTTAGATTGAATAGTCAGCTGGCTAAATAGTTAGATTGAATAGCCAGCTGGCTAAATAGTTAGATTGAATAGTCAGCTGGCTAAATAGTTAGATTGAATAGCCAGCTGGCTAAATAGTTAGATTGAATAGTCAGCTGGCTAAATAGTTAGATTGAATAGCGAGCTGGCTAAATAGTTAGATTGAATAGTCAGCTGGCTAAATAGTTAGATTGAATAGCCAGCTGGCTAAATAGTTAGATTGAATAGTCAGCTGGCTAAATAGTTAGATTGAATAGCGAGCTGGCTAAATAGTTAGATTGAATAGTCAGCTGGCTAAAAAAAACATTTTTTTTAAGTCAGCGACTGAATAGTTAAGCAACTGAAAATTACACAAGGGCCCATTTAACATTGAATAATGTCCAGTCTCCTTTCACTGCAACACCAAGGTGAGCCCAGTGCTTCATTGTGGATTGAATGATGGACTGGTTTGATTATAAGGAATCCTGACAGATAGTATCGTGAGAGTTAGCCCTCTCTAAGCCCCCTGTTTGTTTAACTAATGCGTCCTGCTTGCCCAGCAATTTCAGCCCTGCGTTTATTTTCCAAAGGGGTATCAGGAGAGCTCTTGGGGGGTAAGATCTGGGCCCAACGAGTGCCTGGGGAGGTTTCCTCCTCAGATAAGAGAGATCAACAGAAGATGCATTTGACTGATATGCGTTGATGATAGTCTAATGTGGAAGACGCAGCGCAGAGGAAATCTGATGCAAAGGCAGAGAGGGTAATGTAGACAGTGTAGTCAAAGCACCCAAGCTACGTATACTAAACTCAAAACCATGGAAAAATACAAGGTTTTGGACCAATGGCATCAGAAACACAGTATGATCCTGCAGATTATGGAGACAAGATGTACTGCACAATTTGCAAAACTATGCATAGATGCTGCTTCAGAGCCAACTGGGAACCTGTCAGCCCAGATGTAGCCAACCTTTCCAGCAGACGGTGTAATGTACAGTTGACTCCTGAGAAGTGCGCTTAAGATAAGAAGAAACTCTGTTTTAATGCATTACAGGTTTCCAGTGAACCAGTCCTTAGCTAAAGAAATGGATTTCCAATACCAATACTGCCTGAATTGATGTAACCATGACTTCTAAATAAATATATATAAGATTTAGTCACGTAAACCAAAATAAGAAGAATTAACAACTCCTGTTGAGTGACATTTAGTTATTCAAAGAGCCGCTCTGTAGTTTAGCTGTCATTTTCAATGTTCCCATAATGCAACATTTTATTGGATACATTAAGCTAATAAAGGTTCTAGAACAAGGGATGTGCTGTAGAACAGGGGCCCCTGTGGGACTTGAACATTAAGGCTCCCTCCTCAGATGCCCTCTGTAAACTACAGTATAGTAACTCCTCCTCAGATACCTCCTGTAAACTACAGTATAGTAACTCCTCCTCAGATGCCTCCTGTAAACTACAGTATAGTAACTCCTCCTCAGATGCCTCCTGTAAACTACAGTATAATAACTCCTCCTCAGATGCCCCCTGTAAACTACAGTATAATAACTCCTCCTCAGATGCCCCCTGTAAACCAGTATAGTAACTCCTCCTCAGATGCCCTCTGACTACAGTATAATAACTCCTCCTCAGATGCCCCCTGACTACAGTATAGTAACTCCTCCTCAGATGCCTCCTGTAAACTACAGTATAGTAACTCCTCCTCAGATACCTCCTGTAAACTACAGTATAGTAACTCCTCCTCAGATACCTCCTGTAAACTACAGTATAGTAACTCCTCCTCAGATACCTCCTGTAAACTACAGTATAGTAACTCCTCCTCAGATACCTCCTGTAAACTACAGTATAGTAACTCCTCCTCAGATGCCTCCTGTAAACCAGTATAGTAACTCCTCCTCAGATGCCCCTTGTAAACTACAGTATAATACCTCCTCAGATGCCTCCTGTAAACTACAGTATAGTAGTCTCTGTAAACTACAGCATAGTAGTCTCTGTAAACTACAGCATAGTAGTCTCTGTAAACTACAGTATAGTAGTCTCTGTAAACTACAGCATAGTAGTCTCTGTAAACTACAGTATAGTAGTCTCTGTAAACTACAGTATAGTAGTCTCTGTAAACTACAGTATAGTAGTCTCTGTAAACTACAGTATAGTAGTCTCTGTAAACTACAGTATAGTAGTCTCTGTAAACTACAGTATTGTAGTCTCTGTAAACTACAGTATAGTAGTCTCTGTAAACTACAGTATAGTAGTCTCTATAAACTACAGTATAGTAGTCTCTGTAATCTGTAATTACAAGGAAGAGAACACACTAAATTGTCGGCATCCCGTTGGATCTTCTTCCGGCCTAGGTATAATTTAATTAACAATTTTTGGATTAAACAATAGTAACCAAATGTTGTTTTTTAACGGTAATTAACAACATGCATCAGCCATGTAAATGGTCCAATGAAATCAGGACAATCATTTTACATTAAATTGCTCTTATACATGTACAGTAAAACTGCAATTGTTGTGTGACCGTACGTACATACCCCAACCAGAAGCCATGGATTACAGGCAACATCCTCACTGAGCTAAAGGGTAGAGCAGCCGCTTTCAAGGAGCGAGACTCTTACTCGGATGCTTATAAGAAATCCCGCTATGTCCTCCGATAAACCATCAAAGATGCGAAGCATCAATTCAGGACTAAGATTGAATCCTACTACACCGGCTCTGACGCTCGTCAGATGTGGCAGGGCCTGCAAACTATTACAGACTACAAAGGGAAGCACAGCCGCGAGCTGCCCAGTGACACGAGCCTACCAGAAGAGCTACATTTCTATGCTCGCTTCAAGGCAAGCAACACTGAAGCATGCATGAGACTAACAGCTGTTCCGGACAACTGTGTGAGACAGCAAACAATGATGAGACACCCTATAGGGAGGAGGTCAGAGACAAAGGAGATGATTGTGGACCACAGGAAAAGGATGACCGAGCACGCCACCACTCTCATCTCCGGGGCTGTAGTGGAGCAGGTTGAGAGCTTCAAGTTCCTTGGTGTCCACACCAGCAGCAAACTATTATGCTCCAAACATGCCAAGACAGTAATGAAGAGGGCATGACAAAACCTATTCCCCTTTAGGAGATTTGGTATGGGTCCCGGGATTCTTCCGATGTCAAAAGACTCCAGCCACCCTAGTCATAGACTCTTTAAATCTGAATCTTGGTTTCATCAGACCAGATAATCATTGCCCACTGTGGGACCTTATATAGACAGCTGTCTGCCTTTCCAAATCATGTCAAATCATTTGAATTTACCACAGGTGGGTTCGAATTAAGTTGTAGAAACATCTCAAGGATGATCAATGGAAACAGGATGCACCTGAGCTCAATTTGAAATCTCATAGCAAAGGGTCTGAATACTTATGCAAATAAGGTATTTCTGTTTTCTCAAAATCTTGTTTTCACTTTGTCATTATGGGGTATTGTGATGTCATGATAGGGTATTGTGATGTCATTATGGGGTATTGTGATATCATGATAGGGTATTGTGATGTCATTATGGGGTATTGTGTGTAGATTGATGAGGAAAATGTGTTCTACAATCCATTTTAGAATGAACCTGTAACTTAACAAAGTTTGGAAAAAGTCAAGAGGTCTGAATAATTTCTGAATGCATTGTACAATATATTATCTTACAGAACCTACACTTACAATATAGTATCTTGCAGAACCTACACTTACAGTATAATATCTTGCAGTACCTACAATTACAGGATACTGTATTACAGAACCTACACTTACAGTATACTATCTTACAGAAACTACACTTATAGTATACTGTATTACAGAACCTACACTTACAAGTAACTATCTTGCAGAACCTACTCTTACAGTATACTATGTTACAGAACCTACACTTACAGTATACTATCTTGCAGAACCTACACTTACAGTATACTATCTTACATAACCTACACTTACAGTATACTATCTTACAGAACCTACACTTTTTTTACGGGAACATAAAGCACTACTATCCCCAGTTAGCTTTAGACACCACCGCGGGAATTCAATATGAATTCTTCACTTGAGAATGCATTGTGTGTGTGTGTGTGTGTGTGTGTGTGTGTGTGTGTGTGTGTGTGTGTGTGTGTGTGTGTGTGTGTGTGTGTGTGTGTGTGCTTATCACTCCTCCATGCAGTGACTCAAAGGGATAAAAGAATGTCCACTTTCACCTGCAGTGAAATATTTAATACTCATATCGGCGTGTAAGACCATAGGGGGTTATTTGGAAAAAAAGGATAAGAATTTTCAAAATTGTTGTGATTGAAAACAAGGCTCAGTGGGCTGTATGTACAGAGAAAGCATAGTTCATTTTCTGCTTATTTTCCTACTTTGCAATTGAGCCCCCAAGTCCTGTGCAAGGTTCATAATACACAGCATATCAGGGCACCCCTAGAAGCATTGCCAAGACAACGTGGACATTCCAATAGGTGTTAATAAAAATAGATTGAATGTTCTCTGGACCTTTTTTAATAAAGAGTACTAAAAGTACTGATATGTACAACGTAAGTGTTAATGTTCACGATGAGTTACATTACTTTACGTTGAGTAGGACACCATATGTCATGATGATGTCATGAACCGCTTTTAGAAACCTGCATTTCTTTTCACTGCTGATTAAAAGAAACAATCGTTCACTGTCTGCAGATGCCAGGACAATCAGCCAAAAAAGATCAGTCGTGTGTAAGAAGTATAATGCCGTTTCTGGTAGTGGACAGTAGGACGTTGTTGACCACTCTGGTTAGTGTAGGACGTCACTCTGTTTAGTGTAGTGGACAGTAGGACGTCACTCTGTTTAGTGTAGTGGACAGTAGGACGTTGTTGACCACTCTGGTTAGTGTAGTGGACAGTAGGACGTTGTTGACCACTCTGGTTAGTGTAGGACGTCACTCTGTTTAGTGTAGTGGACAGTAGGACGTTGTTGACCACTCTGGTTAGTGTAGGACGTCACTCTGTTTAGTGTAGTGGACAGTAGGACGTTGTTGACCACTCTGGTTAGTGTAGGACGTCACTCTGTTTAGTGTAGTGGACAGTAGGACGTTGTTGACCACTCTGGTTAGTGTAGGACGTCACTCTGTTTAGTGTAGTGGACAGTAGGACGTCACTCTGTTTAGTGTAGTGGACAGTAGGACGTTGTTGACCACTCTGGTTAGTGTAGGACGTCACTCTGTTTAGTGTAGTGGACAGTAGGACGTTGTTGACCACTCTGGTTAGTGTAGGACGTCACTCTGTTTAGTGTAGTGGACAGTAGGACGTCACTCTGTTTAGTGTAGTGGACAGTAGGACGTTGTTGACCACTCTGGTTAGTGTAGGACGTCACTCTGTTTAGTGTAGTGGACAGTAGGACGTTGTTGACCACTCTGGTTAGTGTAGGACGTCACTCTGTTTAGTGTAGTGGACAGTAGGACGTTGTTGACCACTCTGGTTAGTGTAGGACGTCACTCTGTTTAGTGTAGTGGACAGTAGGACGTCACTCTGTTTAGTGTAGTGGACAGTAGGACGTTGTTGACCACTCTGGTTAGTGTAGGACGTCACTCTGTTTAGTGTAGTGGACAGTAGGACGTTGTTGACCACTCTGGTTAGTGTAGGACGTCACTCTGTTTAGTGTAGTGGACAGTAGGACGTTGTTGACCACTCTGGTTAGTGTAGGACGTCACTCTGTTTAGTGTAGTGGACAGTAGGACGTCACTCTGTTTAGTGTAGTGGACAGTAGGACGTTGTTGACCACTCTGGTTAGTGTAGGACGTCACTCTGTTTAGTGTAGTGGACAGTAGGACGTTGTTGACCACTCTGGTTAGTGTAGGACGTCACTCTGTTTAGTGTAGTGGACAGTAGGACGTCACTCTGTTTAGTGTAGTGGACAGTAGGACGTCACTCTGTTTAGTGTAGTGGACAGTAGGACGTCACTCTGTTTAGTGTAGTGGACAGTAGGACGTCACTCTGTTTAGTGTAGTGGACAGTAGGACGTCACTCTGTTTAGTGTAGTGGACAGTAGGAAGTCACTCTGTTTAGTGTAGTGGACAGTAGGACGTCACTCTGTTTAGTGTAGTGGACAGTAGGACGTCACTCTGTTTAGTGTAGTGGACAGTAGGACGTCACTCTGTTTAGTGTAGTGGACAGTAGGACGTCACTCTGTTTAGTGTAGTGGACAGTAGGACGTCACTCTGTTTAGTGTAGTGGACAGTAGGAAGTCACTCTGTTTAGTGTAGTGGACAGTAGGACGTCACTCTGTTTAGTGTAGTGGACAGTAGGACGTCACTCTGTTTAGTGTAGTGGACAGTAGGACGTCACTCTGTTTAGTGTAGTGGACAGTAGGAAGTCACTCTGTTTAGTGTAGTGGACAGTAGGACGTCACTCTGTTTAGTGTAGTGGACAGTAGGAAGTCACTCTGTTTAGTGTAGTGGACAGTAGGAAGTCACTCTGTTTAGTGTAGTGGACAGTAGGAAGTCACTCTGTTTAGTGTAGTGGACAGTAGGACGTTACTCTGTTTAGTGTAGTGGACAGTAGGAAGTTGTTGACCACTCTGTTTAGTGTAGTGGACAGTAGGAAGTCACTCTGTTTAGTGTAGTGGACAGTAGGACGTTACTCTGTTTAGTGTAGTGGACAGTAGGAAGTTGTTGACCACTCTGTTTAGTGTAGTGGACAGTAGGAAGTCACTCTGTTTAGTGTAGTGGACAGTAGGACGTTACTCTGTTTAGTGTAGTGGACAGTAGGAAGTTGTTGACCACTCTGTTTAGTGTAGTGGACAGTAGGAAGTCACTCTGTTTAGTGTAGTGGACAGTAGGAAGTTACTCTGTTTAGTGTAGTGGACAGTAGGACGTCACTCTGTTTAGTGTAGTGGACAGTAGGACGTCACTCTGTTTAGTGTAGTGGACAGTAGGACGTCACTCTGTTTAGTGTAGTGGACAGTAGGACGTCACTCTGTTTAGTGTAGTGGACAGTAGGAAGTCACTCTGTTTAGTGTAGTGGACAGTAGGACGTCACTCTGTTTAGTGTAGTGGACAGTAGGACGTCACTCTGTTTAGTGTAGTGGACAGTAGGACGTCACTCTGTTTAGTGTAGTGGACAGTAGGAAGTCACTCTGTTTAGTGTAGTGGACAGTAGGACGTCACTCTGTTTAGTGTAGTGGACAGTAGGAAGTCACTCTGTTTAGTGTAGTGGACAGTAGGACGTCACTCTGTTTAGTGTAGTGGACAGTAGGACGTCACTCTGTTTAGTGTAGTGGACAGTAGGACGTTACTCTGTTTAGTGTAGTGGACAGTAGGAAGTCACTCTGTTTAGTGTAGTGGACAGTAGGAAGTCACTCTGTTTAGTGTAGTGGACAGTAGGAAGTCACTCTGTTTAGTGTAGTGGACAGTAGGAAGTCACTCTGTTTAGTGTAGTGGACAGTAGGAAGTTGTTGACCACTCTGTTTAGTGTAGTGGACAGTAGGAAGTCACTCTGTTTAGTGTAGTGGACAGTAGGACGTTACTCTGTTTAGTGTAGTGGACAGTAGGAAGTTGTTGACCACTCTGTTTAGTGTAGTGGACAGTAGGAAGTCACTCTGTTTAGTGTAGTGGACAGTAGGAAGTTACTCTGTTTAGTGTAGTGGACAGTAGGACGTCACTCTGTTTAGTGTAGTGGACAGTAGGAAGTCACTCTGTTTAGTGTAGTGGACAGTAGGAAGTTGTTGACCAGTGTGTTTAGTGTAGTCGACAGTAGGAAGTTGTTGACCACTCTGTTCAGTGTAGTGGACAGTAGGAAGTCACTCTGTTTAGTGTAGTGGACAGTAGGAAGTCACTCTGTTTAGTGTAGTGGACAGTAGGAAGTTGTTGACCACTCTGTTCAGTGTAGTGGACAGTAGGAAGTCACTCTGTTTAGTGTAGTGGACAGTAGGAAGTCACTCTGTTTAGTGTAGTGGACAGTAGGAAGTCACTCTGTTTAGTGTAGTGGACAGTAGGAAGTCACTCTGTTTAGTGTAGTGGACAGTAGGAAGTCACTCTGTTTAGTGTAGTGGACAGTAGGAAGTCACTCTGTTTAGTGTAGTGGACAGTAGGAAGTTGTTGACCACTCTGTTTAGTGTAGTGGACAGCTCAGCTCAGCTCAGGTGTGTCAGCGCTAGTTTGTCTTGGCAGGATTAACCTGTGTTCACACGGCAACCTCTCTGTCCCGACTAGTTTACCCACAGTGTTCACACTGCTAGTCTGGAGTCCATGAGGAATGTATGGCTGAATCCTAAACCTCTAGTGCTGCAACACTAAGGAAGGACTCAAGCATTCCCTCTGTTGTCCATCTATCCTGACAGGTTACATCCGTTCAGTCTCCTTGCAATACAGTCCCCTTGTAGTACAGTCCCCTTGCAGTACGGTCTCCTTGCAGTACAGTCTCCTTGCAGTACAGTCTAGTCACCTTGCAGTCTAGTCTCCTTGCAGTACAGTCCAGTCCCCTTTGCAGTACAGTCTAAAGTTCCCGAAGGTTATCGTGCTGTGCTGTGCTATAGAAGGTCAAGTAAGAGGAGAAGGGGGCATTTGACAAGCCAAATATCATTCTTTCCATGTTGTTGAGTCCTTTATGGAGAGAATCTATAGTGACACCAAGGAAATGGATTACAATAAGGAAATACAGGACAATCTACTTTCTACATTTTATTTGTGAATATATATATATATACACACAATGTATGTTGGTAATGTAAATAAGTTAAATTTCTGACATATATGTCTTAAAAAGCCATGTATAGTCTGTAAAAGGCAGATATTTCTTAATAATGTGTCATCTCAGAAAATAATACAGTATATTACACAAACCAAGGGGTTAAATAAACCAAACCATAAAAGGTCAAACCATAAATAACAATAACACATTATATGCAGATACTTTACTTACATCACTACATGTCCTCATCACTAGCTTCATGTAGCTTTTATATATAATTAATTATGATACAAACTGATTTTTAATTCACTGTGAAATGTCCACTTTGAGAGGCGTGTTAGACAGGTATCTTATATGTAATGGCCCAATTTTTGTTAGGAAGTTAACTCAAGAGACTGTTGCCGAAGCTCGTACATGTATTTGGTGTAGGTTTGTGGATGCTTACAAAACTGGATTCCTTTAGAAAATGTAATCCCATTTCCTTTTCACGTCAAAGGGGCCTGTGAGAAGATGAGAGGCTAAACTAAATTAAAGTGTGCCGACACCGTTTCAGGAAGTACTTCGAACAATTGTCTCCCGAAGACATTTTACAATTGAAAGCTATTTTCAAATTTTCAAGATAGAGACGTTTAGATCACAGGTTTTGTCTGTCTGTCTGTCTGTCTGTCTGTCTGTCTGTCTGTCTGTCCGTCCGTCCGTCCGTCCGTCCGTCCGTCCGTCCGTCCGTCCGTCCGTCCGTCCGTCCGTCCGTCCATCCATCCATCTGTCTGTTTTTGTCTGTCTCTGTGGGAGGACTAGTATGGTTTGTATCAAGTGACAAAGGGAAATGTTTCCTCTGGAACACTTCACTGTTGACCTGTATCCTGGTGGGTTAGGGTCAGATATGTTGACCTGTATCCTGGTGGGTTAGGGTCAGATATGTTGACCTGTATCCTGGTGGGTTAGGGTCAGATATGTTGACCTGTATCCTGGTGGGTTGGGGTCAGATATGTTGACCTGTATCCTGGTGGGTTGGGGTCAGATATGTTGACCTGTATCCTGGTGGGTTGGGGTTAGGGTCAGATATGTTGACCTGTATCCTGGTGGGTTGGGGTTAGGGTCAGATATGTTGACCTGTATCCTGGTGGGTTAGGGTCAGATATGTTGACCTGTATCCTGGTGGGTTGGGGTCAGATATGTTGACCTGTATCCTGGTGGGTTAGGGTTGGGGTCAGATATGTTGACCTGTATCCTGGTGGGTTGGGGTCAGATATGTTGACCTGTATCCTGGTGGGTTGGGGTCAGATATGTTGACCTGTATCCTGGTGGGTTAGGGTTGGGGTCAGATATGATGACCTGTATCCTGGTGGGTTGGGGTCAGATATGTTGGCCTGTATCCTGGTGGGTTGGGGTCAGATATGTTGACCTGTATCCTGGTGGGTTGGGGTCAGATATGTTGACCTGTATCCTGGTGGGTTGGGGTCAGATATGTTGGCCTGTATCCTGGTGGGTTAGGGTCAGATATGTTGACCTGTATCCTGGTGGGTTGGGGTTGGGGTCAGATATGTTGACCTGTATCTTGGTGGGTAACCAATGACAGACCGGAGTTTCCTGACACTGCTACTGGGCCAGTATTCAGAAAGAGAGACCGGAGTTTCCTGATACTGCTACTGGGCCAGTATTCAGAAAGAGAGACCGGAGTTTCCTGACACTGCTACTGGGCCAGTATTCAGAAAGAGAGACCGGAGTTTCCTGACACTGCTACTGGGCCAGTATTCAGAAAGAGAGACCGGAGTTTCCTGACACTGCTACTGGGCCAGTATTCAGAAAGAGAGACCGGAGTTTCCTGACACTGCTACTGGGCCAGTATTCAGAAAGAGAGACCACATCCAGGATCAGTGTTAACATCATAATGAACAAGAAGAGGGATGAGGGGGGCCTGATCCTAGATAACCACCTCAACTCTGAGATGCTCTGTAAACACGCCTACTGGGTGTTCAGGGAAGTCAGTACGCACCTCAATGACTCCCTGAACACGGAGTCGATGTTCGATCATTTCCTGAAGGATGTGCTGTAATGGCCAGTCATTGCAGTGAGAAATTGGTTTCGGAACGTACTGATTCTTTATCAAGTATATTTTTTTTCAATAAATGTTCAGAAGGGAACACTTAGGGACTGAGTGGTTGTATTTATTATACTACGTACTACGCACTATGTACTACACACTACGCACTGCACACTATGTACTACGCACTATGTACTACGCACTACGTACTACGTACTACGCACTATGTACTACACACTACGCACTACACACTACGTACTACGCACTATGTACTACGCACTATGTACTACGTACTACGCACTACGTACTACGCACTACGTACTATGTACTACGCACTATGTACTACGCACTACGCACTATGTACTACGCACTATGTACTACGCACTATGTACTATGTACTACACACTACGCACTACGCACTATGTACTACGTACTACGCACTATGTACTACGCACTACGTACTACACTCTACGCACTACGCACTACGCACTACGTACTACGTACTACGCACTACGCACTACGCATGGAGATTAACATTGGAGTATGACAAAAACAGTTTAGAGTTGGGAGGAAAACCTCATAGCTCTTGTATGTGATGTTGTTGCAGTGAGTGGGATTGGATTGAATGAGGTGTCTCCCACTCCAACAGGCTTTTCATTTAACTACTGCACTTTAAAAGGTTCCAATCAGTATCATGTCATTTAAATCACCCAGTATTGGCCCTGGTTTAACCGCAGGCTGCCAATAGGCTGGGTGGATGTATTTACCTTGTGCAAGGCCTGCAGTGACTGGCCTCTGTGTTTCCCCCAACACCAGCCTTGACTGGCCTCTGATTGGCCATCCTTGCCAGACTCATTTTTCAAATTATGAGTTTTCCAACTGATGCCATATACCGTGTCATTAACATGTCCCCTAGAACTTTTAACTCCCAAACGGCCTCCGAAATGACATGTTTAAGAGGGAATGAGGATGTCTGAAACAAGATTTGAAAAACAAAACCTTTTAGATCATTCCAAAAGTGGAAGAGGAATTAAGACTGAGATTCAAATTAAATCATTCAAAATTAATATTTCAATTGAATGATTTCTCTTCCAGACACCTAGTTGGCATGCTGGAGTTATTATAGTTATTATAGTATCACATTAAGCTCTATTTAAATGCCCTTTATTTTTGTGTCTACAAAGGATTTTATAATTGGCTGATAATTGAAAAGAGGCCAGTGGAGATTTCATTTCAAATTAGTTTTCCACACTTTTCATTTTCACCAAACTTTAGAGGACATGATTTACATTAGAGCAGAGCCCCCCCCCCCCCGAAATAAAAATGAAATAAAACAAATTATTCTAAAATATATCTACACCATATTGCCAATGAGATGGTCCTTCTGCCCAGGAAGAAGAGAACATAAGGGTCCAGGAGTAATAATGAAATATTAATGCCATCTAACCCTAATGAGGCATCTGATATCATTCATAATGCATTAATATCAGATGTGTTCTTAACTATGTACTAAATACGTGAGTCTGTAGATATTTTATCTAATATTTCTGTTATTTTACTAAAATACATAAATACATAAATATAACTAATTTACACATATCACTTTGATGAAATATACAGTTGAAGTCTAAGTTTACATACACTTAGGTTGGAGTCATTAAAACTCGTTTTTTTCAACAACTAGTTTTGGCAAGTCGGTTAGGACATCTACTTTGTGCATGACACAAGTCATTTTAACAACAACTATTTACAGACAGATAATTTCACTTATAATTCATTGTATCACAATTCCAGTGGGTCAGAAGTTTACATACTAAGTTGACTGTAACTTTAAACAGCATGGAAAATTCCCGAAATGTATGAAATGTCTTTAGAAGCTTCTGATAGGCTAATTGACATCATTTGAGTCAATTGGAGGTGTACCTGTGGATGTATTTCAAGGCCTACCTTCAAACTCAGTGCCTCTTTGTTTGACATCATAGGGAAATCAAAATAAATCAGCCAAGACCTCAGAAAAAGAATTGTAGACCTCCACAAGTCTGGTTCATCCTTGGGAGCGATTTCCAAACGCCTGAAGGCACCACGTTCATCTGTACAAACAATAGTATGCAAGTATAAACACCATGGGACCACGCAACCGTCATACCGCTCAGGAAGGAGACATGTTCTGTCTCCTAGAGATGAACGTACTTTGGTGTGAAAAGTGCAAATCAATCCCAGAACAACAGCAAAGGACCTTGTGAAGATGCTGGAGGAAACAGGTACAAAAGTATCTATATCCACAGTAAAACGAGTCCTATATCGACATAACCTGAAAGGCCGCTCAGCAAGGAAGACCTTCTCCAAAACCGCCATAAAAAAAGCCAGACTACAGTTTGCAACTGCACATGGGGACAAAGATCGTACTTTTTGGAGAAATGTTTGTCCATAATGACCATCGTTATGTTTGCACGAAAAAGGGGGAGGCTTGCTAGCTGAAGAACACCATCCCAACCGTGAAGCACTGGGGTGGCAGCATCATGTTGTGGGGGTGCTTTGCTGCAGGAAGGACAGGTGCACTTCACAAATTATGTGGAACGCAAATTATGTGGATATATTGAAGCAACATTTTAGGACATCAGTCAGGAAGTCAAAGCTTGGTCGCAAATGGGTCTTCCACATGGATAATGACCCCAAGCACACTTCATACTTTTAAAGTTTTAAAGTTGTGGCTAAGTGGCTTAAGGACAACAAAGTCAAGGTATTGGAGTGGCCATCACAAAGCCCTGACCTCAATCCCATATAAAATTTGTGGGCAGAACTGAAAAAGCGTATGCGAGCAGGGAGGCCTACAAACCTGAGTCAGTTACACCAGCTCTGTCAGGACGAATGGGCCAAAATTCACCCAACTTATAGTGGGAAGCTTGTGGAAGGTTCCCCGACACGTTTGACCCAAGTAAAACAATGTCAAGGCAATACTACCAAATACTAATTGAGTATACGTAAACTTCTGACCCACTGGGAATGTGATGAAAGAAATAAAAGCTGAACTAAATCATTCTCTCTACTATTATTCTGACATTTCACATTCTTAAAATAAAGTGGTGATCCTAACTGACCTAATACAGGGATTTTTAACTAAGATTAAATGTCAGGAATTGTGAAAAACTGAGTTTAAACGTATTTGGCTAAGGGGTATGTAAACTTCCGACTTCAACTGTGTATATATATATATATATATATCTAATATATATAGTGAAATAACAGGTCTCAGAGATGCAGAGGAGAAATATCTGTTACTATTCATCTCAGAAGAAACCAGTCTGTTTTGTTATAGTTGTGTCAGAATCATCATATACTGTAATATACATTATTATTATACTGTGGGAAGAGTATATTACAGAATTACCATATTTAATAAAAAATAAAAAATATCTCTAGAAAATTCTTACTTTAGAAAATAAGCAAAGTCGAATAGAGGTTTTTACCAGAGAATTTTAGTTTGCAAAGTGTAATAAGTGTATATAATTTACTTGATTGGTTGATTGAGAATCAAATCACTGCAGTGATACCGAAATGGTGTAATCCGAAGTTTAAAGACTCAAATCTCCTGTAGTAGTTTCGGGTGGGTGCCTTTAGTGTGGACCATTCCATTGACCAGGGCTTTCTCTCAAATCTCCTGTAGTAGTTTCGGGTGCGTCCCTTTAGTGTGAACCATTCCATTGACCAGGGCTTTCTCTCAAATCTCCTGTAGTAGTTTCGGGTGCGTCCCTTTAGTGTGGACCATTCCATTGACCAGGGCTTTCCTCCCCCAGGTGTTTGCTCCAACCACAGTTGGAGACGGTATCTCTCCAGGAAGAGGGTTGGAGGGCACTGCCATAGACTGTTCTCTCTGCTACGGCACAGCAAGTCTGGAACCACCAGGACCCTGAACGGGTTCTAACCCCAAGCCGTAAGACTATTAAACAATACCGTTATCTCTGAGCTGACCTGTTTATCAACCCCTGTTATCTCTGAGCTGACCTGTTTATCAACCCCTGTTATCTCTGAGCTGACCTGTTTATCAACCCCTGTTATCTCTGAGCTGACCTGTTTATCAACCCCTGTTATCTCTGATCTGACCTGTTAATCAACCCCTGTTATCTCTGATCTGACCTGTTATCTCTGATCCGACCTGTTATCTCTGATCCGACCTGTTATCTCTGATCCGACCTGTTATCTCTGATCTGACCTGTTTATCAACCCCTGTTATCTCTGATCTGACATGTACCAATGAAGTTCACAGGCTTATTGATCCCTGTTATCTCTGGAGTTACTTTAACCCTGTATGGAGTGCAAATGCTTTTTACATGGTCAAAACCGCTTGCGCTGTTTGTTATAAAACAGGTGAAAACATATTATTATAATATTAATGCCGTCTGTACTGGCCCTCTTAAGGGGAGAAGTCACACCTAAAGATATACTTCAACAGAGATGAAAGTGGTGCTGTTGTGTGATTGGAACTTTCCTGAGTTTATGAAAGTCAAAAAAGTTAAAAGATAAATTTTAAAACACGTATAAATGACAGTATGTCTTTCTTTAAATAGCACGACTCCTCTGACAGCCGTGTAAGCGTGAGTCTTTGGTCACATTTCCCATGGTGCTTCCTTCCGCGCCACGCTGCTTCTTGCTTCCCTGGAACGGGAACGTCAGGAGCAACGGATGGTAACCGCGGTGACGCTCTACGCTGCCGAGAAGTTAGATCTGATAGAATCCTCTCGTAACTGACGGTGCTTCCCAATGTCGCATTCCTCCCTCGCCGTCCGCCTCTCAATGGTTATCCTGTAGTTCTTCCTGTTAGGAACAAGACAAAAAGGCTTTGAGAAGGGTTTGAATCGTCTGTCTTCTCCTTTAGGCCAGGTCAGTAAATGTGCACAGATGGTTGTTTACAGTGAAATGGGTCCTCCTGCTATAGTTTCCTACTAGATCAGCCCTGCAGTACGAAACAAGCATCCACTCTTACTAGATCAGCCCTGCAGTACGAAACAAGCATCCACTCTTACTAGATCAGCCCTGCAGTACGAAACGAAACAAGCATCCACTCTTACTAGATCAGCCCTGCAGTACGAAACCAGCATCCACTCTTACTAGATCAGCCCTGCAGTACGAAACAAGCATCCACTCTTACTAGATCAGCCCTGCAGTACGAAACAAGCATCCACTCTTACTAGATCAGCCCTGCAGTACGAAACAAGCATCCACTCTTACTAGATCAGCCCTGCAGTACGAAACAAGCATCCACTCTTACTAGATCAGCCCTGCAGTACGAAACCAGCATCCACTCTTACTAGATCAGCCCTGCAGTACGAAACAAGCATCCACTCTTACTAGATCAGCCCTGCAGTACGAAACAAGCATCCAACAAGCATCCACATCCACTCTTACTAGATCAGCCCTGCAGTACGAAACAAGCATCCACTCTTACTAGATCAGCCCTGCAGTACGAAACAAGCATCCACTCTTACTAGATCAGCCCTGCAGTACGAAACCAGCATCCACTCTTACTAGATCAGCCCTGCAGTACGAAACAAGCATCCACTCTTACTAGATCAGCCCTGCAGTACGAAACAAGCATCCACTCTTACTAGATCAGCCCTGCAGTACGAAACAAGCATCCACTCTTACTAGATCAGCCCTGCAGTACGAAACAAGCATCCACTCTTACTAGATCAGCCCTGCAGTACGAAACAAGCATCCACTCTTACTAGATCAGCCCTGCAGTACGAAACAAGCATCCACTCTTACTAGATCAGCCCTGCAGTACGAAACAAGCATCCACTCTTACTAGATCAGCCCTGCAGTACGAAACAAGCATCCACTCTTACTAGATCAGCCCTGCAGTACGAAACCAGCATCCACTCTTACTAGATCAGCCCTGCAGTACGAAACAAGCATCCACTCTTACTAGATCAGCCCTGCAGTACGAAACAAGCATCCACTCTTACTAGATCAGCCCTGCAGTACGAAACAAGCATCCACTCTTACTAGATCAGCCCTGCAGTACGAAACCAGCATCCACTCTTACTAGATCAGCCCTGCAGTACGAAACCAGCATCCACTCTTACTAGATCAGCCCTGCAGTACGAAACAAGCATCCACTCTTACTAGATCAGCCCTGCAGTACGAAACAAGCATCCACTCTTACTAGATCAGCCCTGCAGTACGAAACAAGCATCCACTCTTACTAGATCAGCCCTGCAGTACGAAACAAGCATCCACTCTTACTAGATCAGCCCTGCAGTACGAAACAAGCATCCACTCTTACTAGATCAGCCCTGCAGTACGAAACAAGCAAACAAGCATCCACTCTTACTAGATCAGCCCTGCAGTACGAAACAAGCATCCACTCTTACTAGATCAGCCCTGCAGTACGAAACAAGCATCCACTCTTACTAGATCAGCCCTGCAGTACGAAACAAGCATCCACTCTTACTAGATCAGCCCTGCAGTACGAAACAAGCATCCACTCTTACTAGATCAGCCCTGCAGTACGAAACAAGCATCCACTCTTACTAGATCAGCCCTGCAGTACGAAACAAGCATCCACTCTTACTAGATCAGCCCTGCAGTACGAAACAAGCATCCACTCTTACTAGATCAGCCCTGCAGTACGAAACAAGCATCCACTCTTACCAAATGAGCCACACAGACAGTACTGAACATGACATGTGCTGTTTTACCTGATGAAGTAGAAGGCCATTAGCAGGGCTGTCCCGAGCAGGGCTCCCACTATGATCCCAGTAACAGCAGATACTCCTAGTCCACCTGCTTGGAGAAGAAGAGGGAGGCTATTAAGTAAGGTTAACGGTACCTCTGTCGCACACCTACAGTATATCCACCTGGGTTACTACAGTACTACAGTATATCCACCTGGGTTACTACAGTACTACAGTATATCCACCTGGGTTACTACAGTATATCCACCTGGGGTACTATAGTATATCCACCTGGGTTACTACAGTACTACAGTATATCCGCCTGGGTTACTACAGTACTACAGTATATCCACCTGGGTTACTACAGTACTACAGTATATCCACCTGGGTTACTACAGTATATCCACCTGGGTTACTACAGTATACAGTATATCCACCTGGTTACTACAGTTACTACAGTACTACAGTATATCCACCTGGGTTACTACAGTACTACAGTATATCCACCTGGGTTACTACAGTATATCCACCTGGGTTACTACAGTATACCCACCTGGGTTACTACAGTACTACAGTATATCCACCTGGGTTACTACAGTACTACAGTATATCCACCTGGGTTACTACAGTATATCCACCTGGGTTACTACAGTACTACAGTATATCCACCTGGGTTACTACAGTACTACAGTATATCCACCTGGGTTACTACAGGTTACTACAGTATATCCACCTGGGTTACTACAGTACTACAGTATATCCACCTGGGTTACTACAGTACTACAGTATATCCACCTGGGTTACTACAGTACTACAGTATATCCATCTGGGTTACTACAGTACTACAGTATATCCACCTGGGTTACTACAGTATATCCACCTGGGTTACTACAGTACTACAGTATATCCACCTGGGTTACTACAGTACTACAGTATATCCACCTGGGTTACTACAGTCCACCAGTTACTACACAGTATAGTATATCCACCTGGGTTACTACAGTACTACAGTATATCCACCTGGGTTACTACAGTGCTACAGTATATCCATCTGGGTTACTACAGTACTACAGTATATCCACCTGGGTTACTACAGTATATCCACCTGGGTTACTACAGTACTACAGTATATCCACCTGGGTTACTACAGTACTACAGTATATCTATCTGGGTTACTACAGTACTACAGTATATCCACCTGGGTTACTACAGTATATCGACCTGGGTTACTACAGTACTACAGTTGTCCACCTGGGTTACTACAGTACTACAGTATACCCACCTGGGTTACTACAGTATATCCACCTGGGTTACTACAGTACTACAGTATATCCACCTGGGTTACTACAGTACTACAGTATATCCACCTGGGTTACTACAGTATATCCACCTGGGTTACTACAGTACTACAGTATATCCATCTGGGTTACTACAGTACTACAGTATATCCACCTGGGTTACTACAGTATATCCACCTGGGTTACTACAGTACTACAGTATATCCACCTGGGTTACTACAGTACTACAGTATATCCACCTGGGTTACTACAGTGCTACAGTATATCCATCTGGGTTACTACAGTACTACAGTATATCCACCTGGGTTACTACAGTATATCCACCTGGGTTACTACAGTACTACAGTATATCCACCTGGGTTACTACAGTACTACAGTATATCTATCTGGGTTACTACAGTACTACAGTATATCCACCTGGGTTACTACAGTATATCGACCTGGGTTACTACAGTACTACAGTTGTCCACCTGGGTTACTACAGTACTACAGTATACCCACCTGGGTTACTACAGTATATCCACCTGGGTTACTACAGTACTACAGTTGTCCACCTGGGTTACTACAGTACTACAGTATATCCACCTGGGTTACTACAGTATATCCACCATTTTTAATATTTTATTTTATTTCAGCTTAATTTAACCGGGTCGGCCAGTTGAGAACAAGTTTTCATTTATAACTGTGACCTGGCCAAGCAGTGCGACACAAACATCAACACAGAGCTACACATGGAATAAAGACGTGTACAGTCAAGAACACAATAGGGGGGGGGGGGATATATATACAGTGTCTGCAAATGGCGTGAGGAGGTAAGGCAATAAATAGGCCAATAGTAGCAAAGTAATTATAATTTAGCAGATTAACACTGGAGTGATATATGAGCAGATGTATGGACTATGTACAGCTGCAGCGATCGGTTAGCTGCTCAGATAGTTGATGTTTAAAGTTGGTGAGGGATATAAGTCTCCACCTTCAGCAATTTTTGCAATTCGTTCCAGTCACTGGCAGCAGAGAACTGGAAGGAAAGGTGGCCAAAGGAGGTGTTGGCTTTGGGGATGACCAGTGAATTATACCTGCTGGAGCGGGTGCACCTGGGTGACGACAGTATATTTTTCACATGTGTGTTTTTTTAACCAGAAATTATTGCTTATGGGTACCTTCATGTGAATAATAAAGTAATAATGAAGTAATAATAAATAATAATAAATAATAATAAAGTAATATTATTATTATTAATTAATAATAAATAATAATAAATAATAATAAATAATAATAAAGTAATAATAATAAATAATAATAAATAATAATAATAAAGTAATAATAATAAATAATAATAAATAATAATAATAAAGTAATAATAAATAAATAATAAATAAATAATAATAATAATAAAGTAATAATAAATAATAATAAATAAATAAATAATAATACATAAATAATAATAAATAAATAATAAAAATAAGTAATAATAAATAATAATAAATAAATAATAATAAATAAATAATAATAAATAATAATAAATAATAATAATAAAGTAATAATAAATAAATAATAATAAAGTAATAATGTGACGTTATTTGTTCCATTTGACAGTGGAAACCCTGGCAGTATTATATTTATCTGAGAGTATATATATTTTACGAACAAAAAAAAATATTATTTGTCTGTCTGAAACGAAAGATTTCAAATGAATAAATATGTATATGTCGTTGAACCCCGTGCCTTGATTAGATATAGAAGAATATATATATATATTTTATAACTTCTTTAATAAACAATAAAAGCAGATTTAACAACATTTCTGAAAATGGATATATCATTTTTTTGGAAATTAACTCTTCGTATATTCTTTCACAATATTATATGAATGCATTTATTTTAACACAATTACTGATGCCATTAGTCAATGGTGGTACCTGTCGTAGATAATAGAGGTAGGTGTAATAATGATTTAAGTGGGTTGATCATCCGTATCAGTTTACATTTGATTGTTATCCAGACACAATGCATGCCTGCCTACCTCTGGAGCTAGTCGCGAAGACCTGATCGCAATCAGAATGTGGACAAGATCAGAAAAAAAAGGTGCATTTAAACAGCAGGTGTAAACAGGGTTAGAGCGCCAGAGGCAGAGGGAGGAGTTGTGTTTGTTGGTGTGTGGTGCAGACAGACAGATATAACGGATATATTACAGATCATTAGAGATAATTTACATGATTTGTCTGGCAGGTCTGCGTGGGAGACTCTGTGTAGTCCTCTCAGGGTGAAGTGGTCAGGATTGAACCCCGGAAGCATCTGGAAACTCTCCTTCACACCATAGTAGTTACACACCGTCTGAGAAACACACACACCATGGTAGTTACACACCGAGAACAAACACAAGGGAAACAACTGCCTTCAATTTCAAATAGGGGCCACATATTGAGAAGTTGTACTAGAAAAGGACAACTACGAGGAGAAGGGGGCATTTGACAAGCCAGATAGCATTGTATGGAAGCTGTACAGTTCTTTACGAGCGTTATTTAGAAGGGGGCATTTGACAAGCCAGATAGCATTGTATGGAAGCTGTACAGTCCTTTACGAACGTCATTTAGAAGGGGGCATTTGACAAGCCAGATAGCATTCTATGGAAGCTGTACAGTTCTTTACGAGCGCCATTTAGAAGGGGGCATTTGACAAGCCAGATAGCATTGTATGGAAGCTGTACAGTTCTTTACGAGTGTCATTTAGAAGGGGGCATTTGACAAGCCAGATAGCATTCTATGGAAGCTGTACAGTTCTTTACGAGCGCCATTTAGAAGGGGGCATTTGACAAGCCAGAAAGCATTGATGGAAGCTGCTACAGTCAGGATTAGGTTGGATTTATCTGAAGTGGGGTTTTCATTTACATCAAGCCAGATAGCACTCCTACTGAGAATGACCTGATCCAGATCACCCTCCTACTGAGACTCATTTATGACCTGATTTGACAAGCCAGATAGCATTGTATGACCTGAAGCTGTCACCAGTCCTACTTAGAGACTCTTTAGACCTGATTTGATCAAGCCTAGATAGATTGTATGGAAGCTGTACAGATCCATTCCTACTGAGACTCTTTATGAAGGGGTCATTTGACAAGCCTGAAAAACACCTGACTCTTTATGACCTGATGCTAGATCACCACTCCTACTGAGGTTATGATGTTATCTCCAGTGGAAGGTTTTTTATGACATCATCCTAGATCACCACTCCTACTGAGACTCTATGACCTGATCCTAGATCACCACTCCTACTGAGACTCTTTATGACCTGATCCTAGATCACCACTCCTACTGAGAGACTCTTTATGACCTGATCCTAGATCACCACTCCTACTGAGAGACTCTTTATGACCTGATCCTAGATCACCACTCCTACTGAGACTCTTTATGACCTGATCCTAGATCACCACTCCTACTGAGACTCTATGAGACTCTTTACTGAGATGACCTGATCCTAGATCACCACTCCACTGAGACCACCTGATCCTCACCATTCCTACTGAGACTCTTTATGACCTGATCCTAGATCACCACTCCTACCTGAGACTCTTTATGACCTGATCCTAGATCACCATTCCTACTGAGACTCTTTATGACCTGGTCCTAGATCAGCACTCCTACCTGAGACTCTTTATGACCTGATCCTAGATCACCACTCCTACTGAGACTCTATGACCTGATCCTAGATCACCACTCCTACTGAGACTTTTTATGACCTGATCCTAGATCACCACTCCTACTGAGACTCTTTATGACCTGATCCTAGATCACCACTCCTACTGAGACTCTATGACCTGATCCTAGATCACCACTCCTACTGAGAGACTCTTTATGACCTGATCCTAGATCACCACTCCTACTGAGAGACTCTTTATGACCTGATCCTAGATCACCACTCCTACTGAGACTCTTTATGACCTGATCCTAGATCACCACTCCTACTGAGACTCTATGACCTGATCCTAGATCACCATTCCTACTGAGACTCTTTATGACCTGGTCCTAGATCAGCACTCCTACCTGAGACTCTTTATGACCTGATCCTAGATCACCACTCCTACTGAGACTCTATGACCTGATCCTAGATCACCACTCCTACTGAGAGACTCTTTATGACCTGATCCTAGATCACCACTCCTACTGAGACTCTTTATGACCTGATCCTAGATCACCATTCCTACTGAGACTCTTTATGACCTGGTCCTAGATCAGCACTCCTACCTGAGACTCTTTATGACCTGATCCTAGATCAACACTCCTACTGAGACTCTTTATGACCTGATCCTAGATCAACACTCCTACTGAGACTTTTTATGACCTGATCCTAGATCACCACTCCTACTGAGACTCTTTATGACCTGATCCTAGATCACCACTCCTACTGAGACTCTTTATGACCTGATCCTAGATCACCACTCCTACCGAGACTCTTTATGACCTGATCCTAGATCACCACTCCTACTGAGACTCTTTGTGACCTGATCCTAGAACAATTCAAATCAAATTTTATTTGTCACATATACATGGTTAGCAGATGTTAATGCGAGTGTAGCGAAATGCTTGTGCTTCTAGTTCCGACAATGCAGTAATAACCAACGAGTAATCTAACCTAACAATTCCACAACTACTACCTTATACACACAAGTGTAAAGGGATAAAGCATATGTACATAAAGATATATGAATGAGTGATGGTACAGAACAGCATAGGCAAGATGCATTAGATGGTATCGAGTACAGTATACACATATGAGATGAGTATGTAAACAAAGTGGCATAGTTTAAAGTGGCTAGTGATACATGTATTACATAAAGATGGCAAGATGCAGTAGATGGTATAGAGTACAGTATATACATATACATATGAGATGAGTAATGTAGGGTATGTAAACATTATATTAAGTGGCATTGTTTAAAGTGGCTAGTGATACATTTTTTACATGAATTTTTCCATTTTTAAAGTGGCTGGAGTTGAGTCAGTGTGTTGGCAGCAGCCACTCAATGTTAGTGGTGGCTGTTTAACAGTCTGATGGCCTTGAGATAGAAGCTGTTTTTCAGTCTCTCGGTCCCAGCTTTGATGCACCTGTACTGACCTCACCTTCTGGGTGATAGCGGGGTGAACAGGCAGTGGTTCGGGTGGTTGATGTCCTTGATGATCTTTATGGCCTTCCTGTAACATCGGGTGGTGTAGGTGTCCTGGAGGGCAGGTAGTTTGCCCCCGGTGATGCGTTGTGCAGACCTCACTACCCTCTGGAGAGCCTTACGGTTGTGGGCGGAGCAGTTGCCGTACCAGGCGGTGATACAGCCTGACAGGATGCTCTCGATTGTGCATCTGTAGAAGTTTGTGAGTGCTTTTGGTGACGAGCCAAATTTCTTCAGCCTCCCGAGGTTGAAGAGGCGCTGCTGCGCCTTCTTCACAACGCTGTCTGTGTGGGTGGACCAATTGAGTTTGTCCGTGATGTGTACGCCGATCAACTTAAAACTTACTACCCTCTCCTCCACGACTGTCCCGTCGACGTGGACACCACTCTCAGATGCTTACTGAATAAGGGCCCTGATGTAGGAGGGTTGGTGTTAGGTTTTGTTCTTACCTCATAGGTGCCTGCCTCGGTGTTGGTCATGCTCATCACAGAGAAGTCTCCGTATCTGTCCCCGTTGAAGTCCATAGACACCTGACCTGCGATGCCTGCCCAGCGACCAGAGGACCAGCGACATGTAAAGAATGGCAGAATTAATTAGCTACAAGAGCCCAACATTCCAAGGAAAACAGAGAACAGAGAGCGGAATGGAGAAATTCCAGCACCGGGCCAATAGAACAGGAAATCCCATCTCTCCTCCCGCCGTTTGTGTTGGCAGGCCCTCCAAGAATTGTAATTTCATCCCTACGGCTGTGTTCCCACAAATTGTTGGCATTTTTAACATATTATTTATTTTAACAAGAAAATATGACCCTGTTCTTGACGATTCCCGCTGAACAAAACATTGTTACTTCACGTTGAGAGCTGGCAATGCATTGGCTTTTTAACCAGTTTGGCGAGAGGGGACATCCGTTCTGTAACGGGGACTCTAATCACAGCAGATGAAAGGTCTTGTTCTCCGTGTTGACTCTGCCTCATCCCTTTAAGACTTTAACTGGAGTTATCTGGAGGACATTATTTTGCCACTGGAGTCTGTCACCATACTGTTTGTTGGATGTACAGAGGACGTATGGTGAAGAGACAGGGGTCTGTAGTGGTGAATGGACAGGGGTCTGTAGTGGTGAATAGACAGGGGTCTGTAGTGGTGAATGGACAGGGGTCTGTAGTGGTGAATGGACAGGGGTCTGTAGTGGTGAATAGACAGGGGTCTGTAGTGGTGAATGGACAGGGGTCTGTAGTGGTGAATGGACAGGGGTCTGTAGTGGTGAATAGACAGGGGTCTGTAGTGGTGAATAGACAGGGGTCTGTATTGGTGAATGGACAGGGGTCTGTAGTGGTGAATGGACAGGGGTCTGTAGTGGTGAATAGACAGGGGTCTGTAGTGGTGAATGGACAGGGGTCTGTAGTGGTGAATAGACAGGGGTCTGTAGTGGTGAATAGACAGGGGTCTGTAGTGGTGAATGGACAGGGGTCTGTAGTGGTGAATAGACAGGGGTCTGTAGTGGTGAATGGACAGGGGTCTGTAGTGGTGAATAGACAGGGGTCTGTAGTGGTGAATAGACAGGGGTCTGTAGTGGTGAATAGACAGGGGTCTGTAGCAGCCTACTTGGTGTGTGAACTGCTGCCTGTTCATAACTTGCAGATAGTTGTTGACACATAAACCAGGATCAAAGGAACCAGGATCAAAAGGGAGGTCCATTTGTGATTTGTTTCACTCTCATAGGCAATCAGCAATTAGTAGAGGGAGGTGTGTTCTCCACCTATGCTAGGCAATCAGCAATTAGTAGAGGGAGGTGTGCTCTCCACCTATGCTAGGCAATTAGCAATTAGCAATTAGTACAGTGAGGTCATTACGAGCTTACAGAATAGGGCTGCGGGCAGCTGAGCGATAATGAAGGGAATATACATTTCCGGAGGCCTTTTCATCCTTTCACTCCCTCCTCTTCCTCTGTATCTGCTGTTAAAGCCTCTTTCTGTCACTCTAAAAATCAAGCTTCTGCCTCTAAACCTAGGAAACTCTTTTCCACCTTCTCCTCCCTGCTTAATCCTCCTCCCCCTCCTTCATCCTCCCTCTCTGAGGACAACTTTGTCAAACACTTTGAAAAAAAGGTTGATGACATCCGCTACTAATTCACTCAGCCTATTGAGTCCACTGGTCCCAGTCATTCACTCAGCCTATTGAGTCCACTGGTCCCCCTCCTTCACTCAGCCTATTGAGTCCACTGGTCCCCCTCCTTCACTCAGCCTATTGAGTCCACTGGTCCCACTCATTCACTCAGCCTATTGAGTCCACTGGTCCCCCTCATTCACTCAGCCTATTGAGTCCACTGGTCCCCCTCATTTACTCAGCCTATTGAGTCCACTGGTCCCAGTCATTCACTCAGCCTATTGAGTCCACTGGTCCCACTCATTCACTCAGCCTATTGAGTCCCACTCCTGTCTCAGGCTCTATCAGATCCTCCTCTCCATCCTCTCAGGGCTGGGTGTCTCAGGCTCTATCAGATCCTCCTCTCCACCCTCTCAGGGCTGGGTGTCTCAGGCTCTATCAGATCCTCCTCTCCACCCTCTCAGGGCTGGGCGTCTCAGGCTCTATCAGATCCTCCTCTCCACTCTCTCAGGGCTGGGTGTCTCAGGCTCTATCAGATCCTCCTCTCCACCCTCTCAGGGCTGGGTGTCTCAGGCTCTATCAGATCCTCCTCTCCACCCTCTCAGGGCTGGGTGTCTCAGGCTCTATCAGATCCTCCTCTCCACCCTCTGAGACCTGGGCGTCTCAGTCTCTATCAGATCCTCCTCTCCACCCTCTCAGGGCTGGGAGTCTCAGGCTCCATCAGATCCTCCTCTCCACTCTCTCAGGGCTGGGAGTCTCAGGCTCTATCAGATCCTCCTCTCCACCCTCTCAGGGCTGGGAGTCTCAGGCTCCATCAGATCCTCCTCTCCACTCTCTCAGGGCTGGGAGTCTCAGTCTCTATCAGATCCTCCTCTCCACCCTCTCAGGGCTGGGAGTCTCAGGCTCCATCAGATCCTCCTCTCCACCCTCTCAGGGCTGGGAGTCTCAGGCTCCATCAGATCCTCCTCTCCACTCTCTCAGGGCTGGGAGTCTCAGGCTCTATCAGATCCTCCTCTCCACCCTCTGAGGGCTGGGTGTCTCAGGCTCTATCAGACCCTCCTCTCCACCCTCTCAGGGTTGGGAGAATCACTCTCTATCAGATCCTCCCCTCCACCCTCTGAGGGTTGGGAGAATCACTCTCTATCAGATCCTCCTCTCCACTCTCTCAGGGCTGGAAGAATCAGTCTCTATCAGATCCTCCTCTCCACCCTCTCAGGGCTGGGTGTCTCAGGCTCTATCAGATCCTCCTCTCCACTCTCTCAGGGCTGGGCGTCTCAGTCTTGGATTGCATCCTACCTGGCAGTCCGCTCCTACCAGGTGAGGTGGAGAGGATCTGGTTCTGCACCACGTACTCTCACTACTGGTGTCCCCCAGGGATCAGTTCTAGGCCCTGTAATCTTTCTCTATAAACTAAGTCACTCAGCTCTGTCATATCCTCACATGGTCTCTCCTATCACTGCTATGAGGATGGACCTCCTCTCTCTATAGACCAAGTCACTCAGCTCTGTCATATCCTCACATGGTCTCTCCTATCACTGCTATGAGGATGGACCTCTTCTCTCTATAGACCAAGTCACTCAGCTCTGTCATATCCTCACATGGTCTCTCCTATCACTGCTATGAGGATGGACCTCTATTTTTCTCACTATTTTTCTCCTTACTTCAATCTGACACCCAGGTGGTGACATGCATCTCTGCGTTCCTGGCAGATATCTCAACTTGGATGTCGTTAACCACCTCAAGCTCAACCTGGACAAGACAGAGCTGCTCTTCCTCCCAGGGGAAGGACTGCCCACTCAAAGACCTCGCCATCATGGTTGACAATTCCACAGTGTCGTCCCGTCAAAGAACCTTGGCATGATGCTGGACAACATCAAAGCAGTGACCCGCTCCTGTAGAGGTTCAAGCTCTACAACATCTGTAGAGTACGGCCCTACCCTCACACAGGAAGATGCACAGGTCCTAATCCAGGCACTAGTCATCTCCATCTGGACTACTGCAACTCGCTGTTTGCTGGGTTCCCCGCTACGCACGTTGTTCTATCCCCTCAGGTCTCCTGACACTCCCCCACCTTCGAGCTCGGACCGTTATTCTAGCTATGTTATTGAGGATAAATGTATTTTCTATGCCAGCGGTATGTGGTTGTCCCACCTAGCTACTTTAAGACGAATTAAGATGTACATCTCTCTGGATAAGAGCGTCTTCTAAATTACTAACATGTAAATATACATTCTGCTGTAAGCCCTTCATACTGCTATAAGCCCTTCATACTGCTATAAACCCTTCATACTGCTATAAACCCTTCATACTGCTATAAGCCCTTCATACTGCTTTAAGCCCTTCATACTGCTATAAACCCATCATACTGCTTAAGCCCTTCATACTGCTATAAACCCTTCATACTGCTATAAACCCTTCATACTGCTATAAGCCCTTCATACTGCTATAAACCCTTCATACTGCTATAAACCCTTCATACTGCTGTAAGCCCTTCATACTGCTATAAACCCTTCATACTGCTATAAACCCTTCATACTGCTATAAGCCCTTCATACTGCTATAAGCCCTTCATACTGCTACAAGCCCTTCATACTGCTATAAGCCCTTCATACTGCCCTTCATACTGCTATAAGCCCTTCATACTGCTATAAGCCCTTCATACTGCTATAAGCCCTTCATACTGCTGTAAGCCCTTCGTACTGCTATAAGCCCTTCATACTGCTATAAGCCCTTCATACTGCTATAAGCCCTTCATACTGCTATAAGCCCTTCATACTGCTATAAGCCCTTCATACTGCTATAAACCCTTCATACTGCTATAAGCCCTTCATACTGCTATAAGCCCTTCATACTGCTATAAACCCTTCATACTGCTATAAGCCCTTCATACTGCTATAAGCCCTTCATACTGCTATAAGCCCTTCATACTGCTATAAGCCCTTCATACTGCTATATAAGCCCTTCATACTGCTATAAGCCCTTCATACTGCTAAGCCCTTCATACTGCTATAAGCCCTTCATACTGCTATAAGCCCTTCATACTGCTATAAGCCCTTCATACTGCTATAAGCCCTTCATACTGCTATAAGCCCTTCATACTGCTGTAAGCCCTTCATACTGCTATAAGCCCTTCATACTGCTATAAGCCCTTCATACTGCTATAAGCCCTTCATACTGCTATAAGCCCTTCATACTGCTATAAGCCCTTCCCTTCATACTGCTATAAGCCCTTCATACTGCTATAAGCCCTTCATACTGCTATAAACCCTTCATACTGCTATAAGCCCTTCATACTGCTATAAGCCCTTCATACTGCTATAAGCCCTTCATACTGCTATAAGCCCTTCATACTGCTAAGCCCTTCATACTGCTATAAGCCCTTCATACTGCTATAAGCCCTTCATACTGCTATAAGCCCTTCATACTGCTATAAGCCCTTCATACTGCTATAAGCCCTTCATACTGCTATAAGCCCTTCATACTGCTATAAGCCCTTCATACTGCTATAAGCCCTTCATACTGCTATAAGCCCTTCATACTGCTATAAGCCCTTCATACTGCTGTAAGCCCTTCATACTGCTATAAGCCCTTCATACTGCTATAAACCCTTCATACTGCTATAAGCCCTTCATACTGCTATAAGCCCTTCATACTGCTATAAGCCCTTCATACTGCTGTAAGCCCTTCATACTGCTGTAAGCCCTTCATACTGCTATAAGCCCTTCATACTGCTATAAACCCTTCATACTGCTGTAAGCCCTTCATACTGCTGTAAGCCCTTCATACTGCTATAAGCCCTTCATACTGCTGTAAGCCCTTCATACTGCTATAAGCCCTTCATACTGCTATAAGCCCTTCATACTGCTGTAAGCCCTTCATACTGCTATAAGCCCTTCATACTGCTGTAAGCCCTTGGTACTGCTATAAGCCCTTCATACTGCTATAAGCCCTTCATACTGCTGTAAGCCCTTCATACTGCTATAAGCCCTTAATACTGCTATAAACCCTTCATACTGCTGTAAGCCCTTCATACTGCTGTAAGCCCTTCATACTGCTGTAAGCCCTTCATACTGCTGTAAGCCCTTCATACTGCTATAAGCCCTTCATACTGCTATAAGCCCTTCATACTGCTGTAACCTTCTAAGCCCTTCATACTGCTATAAGCCCCTTCATACTGCTATAAGCCCTTCATACTGCTATAAGCCCTTCATACTGCTATAAACCCTTCATACTGCTGTAAGCCCTTCATACTGCTATAAGCCCTTCATACTGCTATAAGCCCTTCATACTGCTATAAGCCCTTCATACTGCTATAAGCCCTTCATACTGCTATAAGCCCTTCATACTGCTGTAAGCCCTTCATACTGCTATAAGCCCTTCATACTGCTATAAGCCCTTCATACTGCTATAAGCCCTTCATACTGCTATAAGCCCTTCATACTGCTATAAGCCCTTCATACTGCTATAAGCCCTTCATACTCTATAAGCCCTTCATACTGCTATAAGCCCTTCATACTGCTATAAACCCTTCATACTGCTATAAGCCCTTCATACTGCTATAAGCCCTTCATACTGCTATAAGCCCTTCATACTGCTATAAGCCCTTCATACTGCTATAAGCCCTTCATACTGCTATAAGCCCTTCATACTGCTATAAGCCCTTCATACTGCTGTAAGCCCTTCATACTGCTATAAGCCCTTCATACTGCTATAAGCCCTTCATACTGCTATAAGCCCTTCATACTGCTATAAGCCCTTCATACTGCTATAAGCCCTTCATACTGCTATAAGCCCTTCATACTGCTGTAAGCCCTTCATACTGCTATAAGCCCTTCATACTGCTATAGCCCTTCATACTGCTATAAGCCCTTCATACTGCTATAAGCCCTTCATACTGCTATAAGCCCTTCATACTGCTATAAGCCCTTCATACTGCTGTAAGCCCTTCATACTGCTATAAGCCTTCATACTGCATACTGCTATAAGCCCTTCATACTGCTATAAGCCCTTCATACTGCTATAAGCCCTTCATATACTGCTATAAGCCCTTCATACTGCTATAAGCCCTTCATACTGCTATAAGCCCTTCATACTTCATACTGCTGTAAGCCCTTCATACTGCTGTAAGCCCTTCATACTGCTGTAAGCCCTTCATACTGCTATAAGCCCTTCATACTGCTATAAGCCCTTCATACTGCTGTAAGCCCTTCATACTGCTATAAGCCCTTCATACTGCTATAAGCCCTTCATACTGCTATAAGCCCTTCTTCATACTGCTATAAGCCCTTCATACTGCTATAAGCCCTTCATACTGCTATAAGCCCTTCATACTGCTATAAGCCCTTCATACTGCTATAAACCCTTCATACTGCTATAAGCCCTTCATACTGCTATAAGCCCTTCATACTGCTATAAGCCCTTCATACTGCTGTAAGCCCTTCATACTGCTATAAGCCCTTCATACTGCTATAAGCCCTTCATACTGCTATAAGCCCTTCATACTGCTGTAAGCCCTTCATACTGCTGTAAGCCCTTCATACTGCTATAAGCCCTTCATACTGCTATAAGCCCTTCATACTGCTATAAGCCCTTCATACTGCTATAAGCCCTTCATACTGCTGTAAGCCCTTCATACTGCTATAAGCCCTTCATACTAAGCCCTTCATACTGCTATAAGCCCTTACTGTACTGCTATAAGCCCTTCATACTGCTATAAGCCCTTCATACTGCTGTAAGCCCTTCATACTGCTATAAGCCCTTCATACTGCTATAAACCCTTCATACTGCTATAAGCCCTTCATACTGCTATAAGCCCTTCATACTGCTATAAGCCCTTCATACTGCTATAAGCCCTTCATACTGCTATAAGCCCTTCATACTGCTATAAGCCCTTCATACTGCTATAAGCCCTTCATACTGCTAAGCCCTTCATATAAGCCCTTCATACTGCTAAGCCCTTCATACTGCTATAAGCCCTTCATACTGCTATAAGCCCTTCATACTGCTGTATAACTGCTATAAGCCCTTCATACTGCTATAAGCCCTTCATACTGCTATAAGCCCTTCATACTGCTATAAGCCCTTCATACTAAGCCCTTCATACTATAAGCCCTTCATACTGCTATAAGCCCTTCATACTGCTATAAGCCCTTCATACTGCTATAAGCCCTTCATACTGCTATAAGCCCTTCATACTGCTGTAAGCCCTTCTGTACTGCTATAAGCCCTTCATACTGCTATAAGCCCTTCATACTGCTGTAAGCCCTTCATACTGCTATAAGCCCTTCATACTGCTATAAGCCCTTCATACTGCTATAAGCCCTTCATACTGCTATAAGCCCTTCATACTGCTGTAAGCCCTTCATACTGCTATAAGCCCTTCATACTGCTATAAGCCCTTCATACTGCTATAAGCCCTTCATACTGCTATAAGCCCTTCATACTGCTATAAGCCCTTCATACTGCTATAAGCCCTTCATATGTAAGCCCTTCATACTGCTATAAGCCCTTCATACTGCTATAAGCCCTTCATACTGCTATAAGCCCTTCATACTGCTGTAAGCCCTTCATACTGCTATAAGCCCTTCATACTGCTATAAGCCCTTCATACTGCTATAAGCCCTTCATACTGCTATAAGCCCTTCATACTGCTGTAAGCCCTTCATACTGCTGTAAGCCCTTCGTACTGCTATAAGCCCTTCATACTGCTATAAGCCCTTCATACTGCTATAAGCCCTTCATACTGCTACAAGCCCTTCATACTGCTATAAGCCCTTCATACTGCTGTAAGCCCTTCGTACTGCTATAAGCCCTTCATACTGCTGTAAGCCCTTCGTACTGCTATAAGCCCTTCATACTGCTATAAGCCCTTCATACTGCTATAAGCCCTTCATACTGCTGTAAGCCCTTCATACTGCTATAAGCCCTTCATACTGCTGTAAGCCCTTCATACTGCTATAAGCCCTTCATACTGCTATAAGCCCTTCATACTGCTGTAAGCCCTTCATACTGCTATAAGCCCTTCATACTGCTATAAGCCCTTCATACTGCTGTAAGCCCTTCATACTACCAATTTGTAAGTCGCTCTGGATAAGAGCATCTGCTAAATGACTTAAATGTAAATGTAAATGCTGTAAGCCCTTCATACTGCTATAAGCCCTTCATACTGCTATAAGCCCTTCATACTGCTGTAAGCCCTTGTGTGGTGTATTTTAACATCCTCTACAAGCTAAAGGAAATCCTTCTGGTTAACAGCTCAGGACAAAGCTGCACTGCGCTGAGCTAGCTGTGTTGCACGCCAAAGCCTTGTGTAATTGATAGTGATATCAATAATGCTATAAATGTTCCTTCTACAGCCATTAAAAATGAGTGGAGAATGCCAGAGGCTCAACTCTGGTTGACAACATTGGCCTAATTAAGGGTGATGATTGGTCCAGCTGGGAGCCAGGACAACTGAAGGAGGCAGAATCTGAGCTCCGGTCTTAGATCTAAAATTCAGATCACATTCCAACAGTCTTACAGTCTTTGGAAAATGATCCACACCTCAGTAAAAAACATCCTCAGAGGACATATGATGAGACAGTGAGAGAGAGAGAGAGAGAGAGAGAGAGAGAGAGAGAGAGAGAGAGAGAGAGAGAGAGAGATGTATTTATATTTATTTATATTTCACTTTGTTTATGATCTATTTCACTTGCTTTGGCATTTTAAAAATATGTTTCCCATGCCAAAAAAGCCCTTAAATTGAATTGAATTGAGAAAGAGAGAGAGTGAGAGAGCGAGAGAGAGGATGAATGCAGGCTGCTAAGGCTCTGGAGGGAGGCCAATATGATAAGGATGGGAGGATAAGAATGGGGAAGAGATAAGGGAGAGTTTTAATAAGGACCAGAGATAAGGCAGAGGTTTAATAAGGACCAGAGATAAGGCAGAGGTTTAATAAGGACCAGAGATAAGGCAGAGGTTTATTAAGGACCAGAGATAAGGCAGAGGTTTAATAAGGACCAGAGATAAGGCAGAGGTTTAATAAGGACCAGAGATAAGGCAGAGGTTTAATAAGGACCAGAGATAAGGCAGAGGTTTATTAAGGACCAGAGATAAGGCAGAGGTTTAATAAGGACCAGAGATAAGGCAGAGGTTTAATAAGGACCAGAGATAAGGCAGAGGTTTAATAAGGACCAGAGATAAGGCAGAGGTTTATTAAGGACCAGAGATAAGGCAGAGGTTTAATAAGGACCAGAGATAAGGCAGAGGTTTAATAAGGACCAGAGATAAGGCAGAGGTTTAATAAGGACCAGAGATAAGGCAGAGGTTTAATAAGGACCAGAGATAAGGCAGAGGTTTAATAAGGACCAGAGATAAGGCAGAGGTTTAATAAGGACCAGAGATAAGGCAGAGGTTTATTAAGGACCAGAGATAAGGCAGAGGTTTAATAAGGACCAGAGATAAGGCAGAGGTTTAATAAGGACCAGAGATAAGGCAGAGGTTTAATAAGGACCAGAGATAAGGCAGAGGTTTAATAAGGACCAGAGATAAGGCAGAGGTTTAATAAGGACCAGAGATAAGGCAGAGGTTTAATAAGGACCAGAGATAAGGCAGAGGTTTAATAAGGACCAGAGATAAGGCAGAGGTTTATTAAGGACCAGAGATAAGGCAGAGGTTTAATAAGGACCAGAGATAAGGCAGAGGTTTAATAAGGACCAGAGATAAGGCAGAGGTTTATTAAGGACCAGAGATAAGGCAGAGGTTTAATAAGGACCAGAGATAAGGCAGAGGTTTAATAAGGACCAGAGATAAGGCAGAGGTTTAATAAGGACCAGAGATAAGGCAGAGGTTTAATAAGGACCAGAGATAAGGCAGAGGTTTAATAAGGACCAGAGATAAGGCAGAGGTTTAATAAGGACCAGAGATAAGGCAGAGGTTTATTAAGGACCAGAGATAAGGCAGAGGTTTAATAAGGACCAGAGATAAGGCAGAGGTTTAATAAGGACCAGAGATAAGGCAGAGGTTTAATAAGGACCAGAGATAAGGCAGAGGTTTAATAAGGACCAGAGATAAGGCAGAGGTTTAATAAGGACCAGAGATAAGGCAGAGGTTTAATAAGGACCAGAGATAAGGCAGAGGTTTAATAAGGACCAGATAAGATAAGGCAGAGGTTTAATAAGGACCAGAGATAAGGCAGAGGTTTAATAAGGACCAGAGATAAGGCAGAGGTTTAATAAGGACCAGAGATAAGGCAGAGGTTTAATAAGGACCAGAGATAAGGCAGAGGTTTAATAAGGACCAGAGATAAGGCAGAGGTTTAATAAGGACCAGAGATAAGGCAGAGGTTTATTAAGGACCAGAGATAAGGCAGAGGTTTAATAAGGACCAGAGGGTTTTTGTTTTTTTACCTTCAAATGTTCTGTTCCACATGCGATAGGTGATCTCTGCTCCGTCCTTCTTGGTGAGGCCGTTCCTGATGGCTTCGTGCAGCGCCAGGGCGTACAGCAGCAATGCATCATGGAACCCTTCCATAAACATGTTGATCTGGAGGAAAACAACAGTAAAACAGGGATTAATCACCTGATCTCCTCCCGTCGTACTGTATCACAGAGTCTTGATCAACTTTCAGACACGCATTTAACAACAGATCCTTGCAGTTAGTCAATGGGTGTCTAGCCTTGAAAACCTTTGAAATGATGAACGAGGACCAAAAAAATTACCACATACAAATTCTCTCACATTTGCTCAGAATGTGAAGGCCACTGGCAACAAAAATGTGTCAATTTATATAGTCACATAACGCTGGTACTCGAGGCCTTCAAAAGAAGTGGAGACAATAACCGCAAGCAATAAACAAAACAAAAGTAGAAACGCTTAATTGAACCCAATATCAACATTTTGAAACGGCCCTCTGTCTCTGGACTAAAGCCTGGGATTTGAATTGAAGAGAATGGTCCATAAGCCCTGAAAAATGATACCAAGCATCTGGAAAGGTCCTGTATGGAGGAATGGTCTAAGATCCATCCGAATGTGATCTACAATCTAAAAAAAAAACAACAGAGAGAGGCTCAGTGCTGTTATCCTCGCAAGTGGAGGGTTCTAGAGTATTGACAACAGGGGAGGGTTCTAGAGTATTGACAACAGGGGAGGGTTCTAGAGTATTGACAACAGGGGAGGATGCTAATGTATTGACAACAGGGGAGGGTTCTAGAGTATTGACAACAGGGGAGGGTTCTAGAGTATTGACAACAGGGGAGGGTTCTAGAGTATTGACAACAGGGGAGGGTTCTAGAGTATTGACAACAGGGGAGGGATCTAGAGTATTGACAACAGGGGAGGATGCTAGAGTATTGACAACAGGGGAGGGATCTAGAGTATTGACAACAGGGGGAGGATGCTAGAGTATTGACAACAAGGGAGGGTTCTAGAGTATTGACAACAGGGGAGGATGCTAGAGTATTGACAACAGGGGAGGGATCTAGAGTATTGACAACAGGGGAGGGTTCTAGAGTATTGACAACAGGGGAGGATGCTAGAGTATTGACAACAGGGGAGGATGCTAGAGAATTGACAACAAGGGAGGGTTCTAGAGTATTGACAACAGGGGAGGGTTCTAGAGTATTGACAACAGGGGAGGGTTCTAGAGTATTGACAACAGGGGAGGGTTCTAGAGTATTGACAACAGGGGAGGGTTCTAGAGTATTGACAACAGGGGAGGGTTCTAGAGTATTGACAACTGGGGAGGGTGTCAGGTTGGATGGGGTGTGTCTCTGTACAGATGTTTTCAGGTCTCCCCAGAGCTGGGTGATTGAAATATGAATGACAGTCACCCAATATGCTTTAATAGAAATAAGGCCATGTTCATAAAAAAATATATATATATCATGCTCCCTCATCTTAAATGGCATTGACCGCCACTGAAACCTAGGCTACTATAGTTTGCTTCAGAATGGATCATGTCAGCATTTTGTTTCTGCTAAAAATATTCTGTAAAATTCTTAGCTCGATATTTGTGTATCTTTGGGAAACGAGCAAATTCCCTTACCTTTATTTGGAGGGAGGAAAGTATGTTTACTTGTGTTGTCAGCATTGAGAAAACAAACGCTCTCTAAAATATGAAACCACAGGCCTCGGTATGTAGTATCAGCCTCTCTTCCTCCCCCGCCAGCGATGGGCAGCAGAGCGTAGTAAAACATACATAAATGAATAGATTGTTTAAAAAGAGTTGGTTGTTAGCTATATCAGCCTGTTCCCTCCCGCCGCGGGGCTGCTAATCGGCTGCTGAAGGTGAATGGAAATACACAGCCATCACCTCGGCTGGTACATGTACTGAGTTCCCCCTGAGTAGCAGTCCTCTGCGGCGCAGATGACTTCCTGTTTAGGTTGGGCACTGGATAGATTGATAGAGAAGACATGGAATGGAACAATGATCCCAATCAGAACGTGATCAACTATTTGTGTCAGTCTAACAGGATCCACAGCTCTTAGGGTGTCAATCTAACAGTATCCACAGCTCTTAGGGTGTCAGTCTAACAGTATCCACAGCTCTTAGGGGGTATCAACTATTAGTGTCAGTCTAACAGGATCCACAGCTCTCAGGGGGTATCAACTATTAGTACCAGTCTAACAGTATCCACAGCTCTCAGGGGGTATCACCACAGGCAACATGCATATAATTGGCTAGTCGGCCCGAGGGATGAAGATAAGTGTACAGAACGTTCCTCCCGAGAAAAAATCCATTCAGTGATGGTTGATTGATTCATTTTGAATGAGGAAACCGACGACGGGTAAGTAGGTGGTGTAAGCTCATCCGGCCAATGGAAATCAGTCGGACGGAGAACGTTCAGACCCAAATTGCCTTGAGTTAGTAGTTGATTTTTGTAAGGACGTTAATTAAGACATCTACAGTAAATGTGTGTTGTTTTATTTAGAGACTGAGTGGAACCCACGGTCACGTGTTTTGGAAAAGTGATCACTATGTTAGAAAATGAAAAGGTGAGCTGAACGTTGGTACCTTCGTGAATCGTATAGCCTAGACCACATGGGAGCATAATATATAATATAATAATATAATATAATAATATATGCCATTTAGCAGACGCTTTTATCCAAAGCGACTTACAGTCATGTGTGCATACATTCTACGTATGGGTGGTCCCGGGGATCGAACCCACTACCCTGGCGTTACAAGCGCCATGCTCTACCAACTGAGCTACAGAAGGACCATTGGAAAAGGTCTTTGACAGGATCACGATACCAGGAGTACTCAGTGACTCATGCAGGGATACCAGGAGTACTCAGTGACTCACGCAGGGATACCAGGAGTACTCAGTGACTCACGCAGGGATATCAGGAGCACTCAGTGACTCACGCAGGGATATCAGGAGTACTCAGTGACTCACGCAGGGATACCAGGAGTACTCGGTGACTCACGCAGGGATATCAGGAGTACTCAGTGACTCACGCAGGGATATCAGGAGTACTCAGTGACTCACGCAGGGATATCAGGAGTACTCAGTGACTCACGCAGGGATATCAGGAGTACTCAGTGACTCACGCAGGGATACCAGGAGTACTCAGTGACTCACGCAGGGATACCAGGAGTACTCAGTGACTCACGCAGGGATACCAGGAGCACTCAGTGACTCACGCAGGGATACCAGGAGCACTCAGTGACTCACGCAGGGATATCAGGAGTACTCAGTGACTCACGCAGGGATATCAGGAGTACTCGGTGACTCACGCAGGGATATCAGGAGTACTCAGTGACTCAGGGATACCAGGGATATCAGGAGTACTCAGTGACTCACGCAGGGATACCAGGAGTGACTCACGCAGGGATATCAGGAGTACTCAGTGTGACTCACGCAGGGATATCAGGAGTACTCAGTGACTCACGCAGGGATATCAGGAGTACTCAGTGACTCACGCAGGGATATCAGGAGTACTCAGTGACTCACGCAGGGATATCAGGAGTACTCAGTGACTCACACAGGGATATCAGGAGTACTCAGTGACTCACGCAGGGATATCAGGAGTACTCAGTGACTCACGCAGGGACATCAGTGGTACTCAGTGACTCACGCAGGGATATCAGGAGTACACAGTGACTCACGCAGGGATATCAGGAGTACTCAGTGACTCAAGCAGGGATATCAGGAGTACTCAGTGACTCACGCAGGGATATCAGGAGTACTCGGTGACTCAAGCAGGGATATCAGGAGTACTCAGTGACTCACGCAGGGATATCAGGAGTACTCAGTGACTCACACAGGGATATCAGGAGTACTCAGTGACTCACGCAGGGATACCAGGAGTACTCAGTGACTCACGCAGGGATATCAGGAGTACTCAGTGACTCACGCAGGGATATCAGGAGTACTCAGTGACTCACGCAGGGATATCAGGAGTACTCGGTGACTCACGCAGGGATACCAGGAGTACTCAATGACTCACTGTGTCTTAAGTGGAAGGGAAAACCTTTCAACATTTCTGTTGGTTTCATGGTTTCTTGTGAAAACAAATATGGGCCAAATTGTTTGTTTAGCTAGAGACTGTGTGTGGACTAACTCATTATTTACACTGTCTGATACTTAGGCTGCAAATTGCCGGAGAACAGATGATTTTCTGTGTGGTATTATGATTGTTATGGTAAACAGATGGAGGTTTGTTTACATCAGGACAAACCAGGGTCAAGCGGCTGGAAATATCGGACCCCTTGTTAAAGATCAGCAAAAAAAGACTGTATAAAATTAATAATACTAAACACTGAACTGCTAAAAACAGTTTGAATTATATTATTTGATACTAATACAATTGCTTAGAGTAAGAGAGATGTTGAAACGTCTCCTCTGTGTAAAGGTGTAGACTCTCATGTACAAGGCTGCTGTTTCGCTCTAGAATGGCCACAGGCCTCAGAAGACTCGTCTGAAGGTTCCCCGGTGGAACCATTTATGGAAGCACGGTGCATCCCGAAAGTATTCAGACCCCTCTACTTTTTCCACATTTTGTTACGTTACAGCCTTATTTATAGGATTGATTAAATCAATCCCCCCCCCTCATCAATCTACACACAATACCCCATAATGACATCACAGTACCCCATAATGACATCACAGTACCACATAATGACATCACAATACCCCATAATGACATCACAGTACCCAGTAATGACATCACAATACCCCATAATGACATCACAGTACCCCCATAATGACATCACAATACCCCATAATGACATCACAGTACCCCATAATGACATCACAGTACCCCATAATGACATCACAGTACCCCATAATGACATCACAGTACCCCATAATGACATCACAGTACCCCATAATGACATCACAGTACCCCATAATGACATCACAATACCCCATAATGACATCACAGTACCCAGTAATGACATCACAGTACCACATAATAACATCACAGTACCCCATAATGACATCACAGTACCCCATAATGACATCACAGTACCCAGTAATGACATCACAGTACCACATAATGACATCACAATACCCCATAATGACATCACAGTACCCCATAATGACATCACAATACCCCATAATGACATCACAGTATCCCATAATGACATCACAGTACCCCATAATGACAAAGCAAAAACTGTCCAAAAAAATCAAAAACAGAAATACCTGATTTACATACAGTAAGTATTCAGACCCTTTGCTGTGAGACTTGAAATTGAGCTCAGGTGCATCCTGTTTCCATTGATCATCCTTGAGATGTTTCTACAACTTGATTAGAGTCCACCTGTGGTGAATTCAATTGATTGAACATTATTTGGAAAGGCAAACACCTGTCTATATAAAAGTCCCACAGTTGACAGTGCATGTCAGAGCAGAAACCGAGCCATGAGATGGAAGGCATTGTCTGTAGAGGTCCGAGACAGGATTGTGTCGAGGCACAGATCACTAGCGAAATAAGAAATACTTGTCGACAGACTTGCGACGTCATGAGGGCAACATTATATGAGGTCACCAGAGCAGTGATTGTGATATAGTGTCCTCTATTTCTTCCTCTTGGCTCAATGCTGGAGCGTCCCAGCCAGCCCTCAGTCTACTTCAGCGCCACAGGAACCAACTTTGGGTACTGCCACTAAAAGTAGCAACCACATGTTAACTTCTTCACACTGGTGAAAAGTCACACAACACTAGCCTAGTCTTGCCTCGTCTTAAGGACATCCTTGATTCTGAAGCCAGTCAACCAGGTGAAAGAAAATGGAATTAGCCTGATCCTAGATATGTTGTGCTGTCAATGACTATCAGAGTTGGCAAGACAACACAAACAGATCTGGGACCAGGCTAGAGTTGAATAGCAACGGGCTAGAAGAATAAGACCATACAGTGTTAGATACGCCAGGACGGCCATGCAGGTCTGGTCTGTTGGTGGCAACCTCTACCAACCATTGCCTCTCTACAGGGCCGTGTGGATGGTGAAATCTACTGGGAGCAGGAAGCTGAAAGTGGAGACAAAGGAAAAAGCTATCTCCCTCCCACAGCAGGCCAACCCACCCCCTTGTCCTCCAATCGCCCACAGCAGGCCAACCAGCCCCCCTGTCCTCCAGCCTCCCACAGCAGGCCATCCAGCCCCCCTGTCCTCCAGCCTCCCACAGCAGGCCAACCAGCCCCCCCCCCCCCCCCCCGTCCTCCAACCACCCACAGCAGGCCAAGCAGACCCCCCCTTGTCCTCCAGCCTCTCACAGTAAAGCAGTTTCCCCCCAGACCAGAGCCCTGTTTACAGTCTGAGATTCAGGGGAGATGGAGAATGAAACCCAGACCAGGGGAGATGGAGAATGAAACCCAGACCAGGGGAGATGGAGAATGAAACAGAGTTTTAGAACACCTACTCATTCAAGGGTTTTAGAACACCTACTCATTTCAGGGTTTTAGAACACCTACTCATTCCAGGGTTTTAGAACACCTACTCATTCCAGGGTTTTAGAACACCTACTCATTCCAGGGTTTTAGAACACCTACTCATTCCAGGGTTTTAGAACACCTACTCATTCAAGGGTTTTAGAACACCTACTCATTCCAGGGTTTTAGAACACCTACTCATTCCAGGGTTTTAGAACACCTACGCATTCCAGAGTTTTAGAACACCTACTCATTCCAAGGTTTTAGAACACCCACTCATTCCAGGGTTTTATAACACCGCTGGGGGCATAGTGAAGTGTACTGGGATTCGCTGGGGGCCTAGTGAAATGTACTGGGATTCGCTGGGGGCCTAGTGAAGTGTACTGGGATTCGCTGGGGGCATAGTGAAGTGTACTGGGATTCGCTGGGGTCCTAGCGAAGTGTACTGGGATTCGCTGGGGGCATAGTGAAGTGTACTGGGATTCGCTGGGGGCCTAGTGAAGTGTACTGGGATTCGCTGGGGTCCTAGTGAAATGTCCTGTGATTCGCTGGGGGCCTAGTGAAGTGTACTGGGATTCGCTGGGGGCCTAGTGAAGTGTACTGGGATTCGATGAGGTCCATAACGAAGTGTACTGGGATTCGCTGGGGGCCTCGTGAAGTGTACTGGGATTCGCTGGGGGCCTAGGGAAGTGTACTGGGATTCACTGGAGGCCTATTGAAGTGTACTGGGATTCACTGGAGGCCTATTGAAGTGTACTGGGATTCACTGGGGGCCTCGTGAAGTGTACTGGGATTCGCTGGGGGCCTAGTGAAGTGTACTGGGATTCGCTGGGGGCCTAGTGAAGTGTGTTGGTA